>NC_092341.1:217742500-218042500 GCF_046630445.1 Rutidosis leptorrhynchoides | reverse complement strand
ACCTATTTTGCGTCATCGAGAAACAAGTGTGGATACTTTTGCCTCATCTGATCCTCTCGTTCCCAAGTAAACTCGGGACCTCTTCTAGCATTCCAACGAACCTTAACAATCGGTATATTACTCTGTTTGAGCTGTTTAACTTCACGGTCCATGATTTCGATTGGTTCTTCGACGAATTGTAGTTTCTCGTCGACATGAATTTCTTCAAGAGGAATGGTGAGGTCTTCCTTTGCAAGACACTTCTTAAGGTTTGAGACGTGAAAGGTATTATGTACTCCGGCGAGTTGTTGCGGTAACTCGAGTCGATAAGCTACCGGTCCAATGCGTTCGATGATCTTGAACGGGCCTACGTACCTTGGGTTCAGTTTACCCCTTTTGCCGAAACGTATTACACCTTTCCAAGGTGACACCTTTAGCATAACCATGTCCCCGACCTGAAACTCTAATGGTTTCCTTCGGATATCGGCGTAGCTCTTTTGGCGACTGCGGGCTGTTTTTAATCTCTCCTTGATTTGCACTATCTTCTCAGTCGTTTCATGTATGATCTCGGGACCAGTTAATTGTCGATCTCCTACTTCATTCCAGCAGATAGGAGATCTACACTTCCTTCCGTACAATGCTTCGAATGGCGCAGCTCCAATGCTCGCATGATAACTATTATTATATGAGAATTCTGCTAACGGTAGATATTTATCCCATCCGTTTCCAAAATCGATCACACATGCCCTGAGCATGTCTTCGAGAGTCTGAATCGTTCTCTCACTCTGTCCATCGGTTTGTGGATGATATGCGGTACTCATATCCAACCGAGTTCCTAGTGCCTCCTGTAGTGATTGCCAGAATTTTGAGGTAAATCTACTATCACGATCGGATATAATGGAAATAGGTATTCCATGCCTTGAAACAACTTCCTTTATATACAATCGTAATAGTTTCTCCATTCTATCCGTTTCCTTTATAGGTAAGAAATGTGCAGACTTGGTAAGACGATCAACAATTACCCAAATGGTGTCGTATCCCCAGGCAGTCTTTGGTAACTTCGTGATGAAATCCATGGTAATACCGTCCCATTTCCATTCTGGAATTTCTGGTTGTTGAAGTAACCCTGACGGCTTCTGGTGTTCTGCTTTGACTTTGGAACAAGTTAAACATTCCCCAACATATGTTGCAACGTCTGTCTTCAAATTAGGCCACCAATAATGCGTCTTAAGATCTTGGTACATCTTTCCAACTCCAGGATGTATCGAATATCTTGTCTTATGTGCCTCGTTCAATATCAACTTCCTTAATCCACCCAACTTCGGTACCCAAATACGATTTGCAAAATATCGAATTCCATCTTCCCGCATAACGAGTTGCTTCTCATACTTCTTCATTATTTCATTTCCTATATTTTCTTTAGTAAGTGCTTCTCGTTGAACTTCTTTGATTTGTGAGTTGAGATTCATGCGAATTTTTATGTTCATCGCTCGTACTCGAATTGGTTCTCGTTCCTTTCTGCTTAGTGCGTCAGCCACCACATTCGCTTTCCCGAGATGATAACGAATTTCACAATCATAGTCGTTTATTAACTCGACCCACCTACGTTGCCTCATGTTCAATTGTTTCTGATCAAAAATATGTTGAAGGCTTTTATGATCAGTAAACACAGTGAATTTAACCCCATACAAGTAGTGTCTCCACATCTTCAATGCAAACACGACTGCTCCCAATTCTAGATCATGCGTCGTATAATTTCGCTCGTGAATCTTCAATTGTCGGGATGCAAATGCAATCACTTTCTTCCGTTGCATAAGAACACAACCAAAACCTTGTCGCGAAGCGTCACAATATATTTCAAAATCATCGTTCCCTTCTGGTAACGATAAAATAGGCGCCGTAGTTAACTTCTTCTTCAGTATTTGAAATGCGTTCTCCTGCTCCGAGGTCCATTCGTATTTCTTCCCTTTTTGCGTTAATGCTGTCAACGGCTTAGCTATTCGGGAAAAATCTTGAATAAACCTTCTATAATAACCGGCTAAACCCAAAAATTGGCGTATCTGTGTTGGTGTCTTAGGAGTCTCCCATTTTTCAATGGCTTCAATTTTTGCTGGATCAACCTGAATTCCTTCGCTATTAACAACGTGGCCAAGAAATTGTACTTCTTTCAACCAGAAAGCACACTTAGAAAATTTAGCATAAAGTTGTTCTTTTCTCAACAACTCCAGTATCAACCTTAAATGCTCTTCATGCTCTTGCTCACTCTTGGAATAGATAAGAATATCATCAATGAAAACGATAACAAACTTATCTAAATACGGACTACAAACTCGATTCATGAGGTCCATGAATACAGCTGGCGCATTCGTCAATCCAAACGGCATAACCAAAAATTCGTAATGACCATAACGTGTCCGAAAAGCAGTTTTCGGAATATCCTCTTCTTTGACGCGTAGTTGATGATAGCCCGATCTTAAGTCGATTTTTGAATAAACACATGATCCTTGCAATTGATCAAATAAGTCATCAATTCTCGGTAGTGGATACCGATTCTTGATAGTTAACTTATTTAATTCACGATAGTCTATACACATCCTAAAAGATCCATCTTTCTTCTTAACAAACAAAATTGGAGCTCCCCACGGTGAAGTACTCGGTCGTATGAATCCACGGTCCAGTAATTCTTTTAACTGACTTTGAAGTTCTTTTAATTCGGACGGTGCAAGTCTATATGGAGCACGGGCCACTGGTGCAGCTCCTGGTACTAAATCTATTTGAAATTCCACCGATCTAAATGGAGGTAATCCCGGCAATTCTTCCGGAAAAACTTCGGGAAAATCTCTTGCCACAGGCACGTCATTGATGCACTTCTCTTCCTTTTCGACTTTATTAACATGTGCTAAAATAGCGTAACATCCCTTTTCTAAACACTTCTTGGCTTTCAAACAGCTAATGAGTTTTAGCTTTGAATTACCCTTCTCTCCATAAATCATCACCGGTATTTTATCCTTACCAGGAATACGAATTGCCTTCTTAGCACAAACAACTTCCGCTCCTATTTTGGACATCCAGTCCATGCCGACTATTACATCAAAACCTCCCAATTCTACGGGTATTAAGTCGATTTTAAATGTTTCTCCGGCTAAATTTATTTCACAATCACGACAAATTTTATCGGCTTCAATTAGTTTACCATTAGCTAACTCAATCAAGTACTTAGCATCTAAAGGTAATGATGAACAATTCAATTTAGTGTAAAAATTTATACACACGTAGCTTCTATCGGCGCCAGTATCAAATAAAATAGATGCTGATAAGTTATTAATGGTAAACGTACCCGTAACAAGCTCCGGGTCTTCTCGTGCCTCTCTAGCATTAATAACAAACGCTCTTCCACGTGCAGGTCCGCCATTCTGATTCGGGCACTGACTCTTATAGTGACCTTATTTTCCACAACCAAAACAAGTAATGGTAGCCAAAGCAGTTCTATTTGCGTTGGTGGCAGGAGTCTTGTTGCCATTTGTAACGAGAGCCTTACAATCTTCAGCAAGATGTCCCTGTCTATTGCATTTGGTGCACAACACACTGCAGTAACCAAAATGATGTTTGTGACAACGGTTGCATAAAGGACTTTGTCCTTTGTAACCAAAGCCTGAACCGCTACCCGCACCTTTCGTGGTTTCTTGTTTCTTATAAGGTTGTTGTTGGTTACCTCGATCATAACCTCCATTCCACTTTTTCTTGTTCCCCAATACCTTCACCTCAGTATTGAATGCTTTCTTGTCCAAAATGACCTGATCCATTAGCTCGTTCGCCATGGTTATAGCTTCATGAATTGTCTTAGGTTTCGACGCCGTAACGTTTGCCTTGACCTTTTTGGGCAAACCACCTTTGTACATTTCAATCTTCCGTGCTTCGGTTGGAACCAATTCAGGACATAGTAAAACTAATTCCATGAATAGCTGGTTGTAGTTGGTGATTTCAGTACCAACCACCTTCAAACTTCGTAACTCATCTTCTAACTTAATAACCTCATTCCTTGGACAATACTCGGTGATTATCATCGCTTTGAATTCTTCCCATGGAGTATCATAAGCTACATCTCCTCCTACCGCCTTCACATAATTCTTCCACCATGTGAGTGCACTATCTTGTAAAGTGCACGATGCAAACTTGGTCATGTCTTTTTCATCACAACCACTGATTTTGAACACCGTCTCCATCTTTTCTATCCATCGGGTTAAACCGATCGGTCCTTCCGTTCCACTGAATGATGATGGCTTGCAAGCTTGGAACGTCTTGTAGGAGCATCCTACACGAGGATTTGGATTAACTGCAGCAGCTCTTGCAGCCTCAACCCATAACATTCTGTCGTTCACTCGCTGGTTGATGAGTTCCTCGAGTTCTTGTTCCGTCATTCGATTCAATCGCGCCATTTCCTAATGAAAGAAAATAATTATTCACATGGATTATTATAGATGTAGTGTGTATTTATAGTACATTATAGCTTATTAATAATATGAACTAGGTATTATTATAAAAGCCTTTTCTTCTTATTAGCGTTTTATAATTATATCTTGGGTAGTACCTACCCGTTAATGTTCATACTTAATAGCTTAGTACAGAATCAATTACTACAATCTAAATAATACTTAACCATGGAAAATTATTGCATTTCATACTTCAATATTTTACACATGCTTATCTTACATCGAACATTAAGCAAACCACACTATTAATATTATACAAAACATTATTCGGTTCCATGGTTTGACACAGCAGCGCATCGTTTGATCTATTTTCTAGGACGTTTAGACACAAAGATTTGCTTAACGCTTATCCTAACTGTCTGCCTATATTTTGGCTGTGGGACTGAAGAACTGGATGCCGGGACAGAACGAATAGGAATAGCGGGGATAGGGGTGGTAGTGTTGAGTGGAATTGGTGCCACATCATTCTCATTAAACTCGGGATTTGGATTTTCTAATTCATTAGCCTTTCGTTTCTTTCCTAGTTCGAACTCGTCTTTTGTAATTTCCTGTATTTCTTCCTCGGGTTCACTTTCCTCCTCGGGTTCACTTTCCTCCTCGGGTTCACTTTCCTCCTCGGGTTCACTTTCCTCCTCGGGTTCACTTTCCTCCTCGGGTTCACTTTCCTGGTTCTCTATAGTTGGTTCATCCGGAATTTGTGAGTCTTCCCCAAGGATATCATTTTCGTCATCGGACAGGTTAATGACTGGAACGCCATCTGAAGATTCTGATTCGGAGTCGTTGATTGTGATAACAATTTTTGAGCTCGACATCTATCACACAACACTAACCCATTAGTACTTATATAATATTTACATATAAATTTTAACCAACAGTGATAAGCAATGGTTTTTTTTTTTTTTTTTTAAATCAGACCCGGTCAAAGTCCAGACTTACTAATGTATCCTAACGGCTTCTCGGTTAGAAACACTAATGCAGACCTGGTTCGCTAAGACCACCGCTCTGATACCACATGTCATAACCCGTCCTTAACCATAAGAACGTGTTAGATAACGTATGATTTCATTGCGAGGTATTGACCTCTATATGCGACATTTTTAAAAAGGAAAACTGCATATATTATACATTACAAACCAAACCATTATTTTTGTTACAAGCTTTAGACAATAAAAAGGTGATTATCGTTTAGCGATAATCTTCGACTTACAAACTTTACAAATGATAATAACAACACGGTTTCTAGCATATTTTACAGTACAACATCTCGGATATGCAGTTTTATTTTTGACACAAACATGCGTACGCAAGATCCTGGTTAGATCCAACATGATGCAGCGGAAGCTTTAGTAATCTCCTGAGAATAGACATGTTTTAAAAGGTCAACATAAAGTTGGTGAGATATAGGTTTAGTGCGCAGCAATATATATATATAGACCACAAGATTTCGTATATAAACATTTCAATAAAAATATTCTAAGTGGTTGAGCACTTGGTAACCATACTTAACATTTTCACGTCGCATATTCCCTTTAATATGAAATCTTACTACACCGTACCAAGTGTAGTCACAAAACGAAGTACTGTGCAACCGTTGAATACTGGTCGTCCAGTCCGGTTGGGGTTGTCAGGCCCGATAGATCTATCAACAGGATTCGCGTTTACAATACCGCTGTAAATATTAGTTACCAAGCTACAGGGAAGTATGCCAGTGGTACAACTCAACGTAGAACATATTTTTCAGTTACTTGTGTCCATATCGTAAAACATAAAATACATGTATTCTCATCCCGAAATATTTAGAGTTTAAAAGTGGGACTATATACTCACTCTTGTCTTGATGATATAAATAATTTGACTCGGTCTTCCGGTTGATATCACGAACCTATCCATATATAATATATCAATATGTTTTCATTTTTAAACAAACGTTATAAATATATACTTGTTATACTTTTAATACTTTGAATAATTCCTTAGTCCGTAGTTAGCAGTCCGATGTTAGTAATTCAATTTTAATGGTTCATTTTTAGATGTTTAATATACCCGCAATGAAATAAATAAAACCCCCAACGAAATAAATAAAAACCCATCGTATATGTATTGGTCGAGATTAATCTTGACCCATGGTACCGGTGTTGTCAAATGACGTGTTGCGTACAATCATGGGATCTTATGATTAATCTTCTCGTGTTGTTTACGGGTGATCCTGAACCATATAAAATTGAATTATAAGTACATATATATAAAATATCATGTTATCTTAGAAATATGTGATTTATATCATTTTTTTCCAATTGATCCCGTAGTTGAAATGATCTAGGATAACCAATTTTGTTTCGGTCATAGTTTCTTCGTTACAAATCCGTTTTCGTTGATTCAAATTGCCATCTTCTTGGATCGAGTTCTTCTTTAAGACTATGAACTGTAAATACCTTGGTTTGTATTCAAAATCATACGGCATAAGTGAAACATTAGTGAAACATATGAAGTTAAACATTTTTGTTACAACAAAATCATTTAATGACCATTTTTCTAAAAATACTTATACTTTGAAAAACCAAGTTTTACCTTGTTAAATTAGCATATACATAAGTTATATTACAGGTCTTGAAGTATTTTAAAAGTTAAGTTAGAAGGATCTATTTAGTTTGCAAACAAGTTCGAAAACATTCAAACTATGTTCTTGTTGTTAAACTTTTGTACCACAAAATAAAATAGCTATATATATATGAATCGAATAAGGTTATGAACATAGTTACTACCTCAAGTTCCTTGGATAAGTTTGCTGTAAAAGAGAAGTAAGAAGCTAGAATCAAAAGGGTGATAGAAGTGGATGAAAGATTGGTAGTAAGTTGGTGTTCTTGGAGGGTTTTCTTGAAGTGTTTTTGTATGGTTTTCTTTATGGTGTTTAAGTAAGGTTTTTATGGCTAGATCTTCTTGGTAAGTTACTGAATTGTTATGGAGTTCAAAGGGTAAGAGAGAATGTGTGTTTTTAGTTAAGAGATTGAAGTAAAAATGAATCAAAATGATGATACATATATACTCCTAAAAATGTGATCTTTAAGGATAACATGACAAAATTCTAGTTTGTATTTTTGTAATTAGTCTTGCAATGATTCAAAAGTAATTACCTAGCTCTAAGGGCATGAATAATGGCTGGTTAGGTGGTGATTTTGATGTGTATTTACTATTAGTAAATACGTATAGGAGCTAGGTATGATACGAGTACAAATACTCTAAATATACGTATAGAAATTTTGTGAAAAATGGAATGAGGATTCAAATATAGCTATCTTTTGTGAATACACTTATATGATTTTATGTATTTAAGTTCTTAAAAGTGATTAAATACATTACTTATACAATATATGTATAAACATTATAGTCTTAAGTATTTAAGTCAAATAACGTTACGTATTGTTATCGTTTTGAAAACTTAAGTTAGTAGTTTCAAAATACACATATAACTTGTTGTTATTAATACAAAATGAGATATTAAAACATTCATTAATCATGTTAAATATGTATATATACATATATATACACAAACGTATAATTATCATATATTGTATAGTTCGTGATATCATCGGTCAAACTAGACGGTCAAACGTTGTGTAAAACTCTTTTCGAAAATATAAGTCTCGACAATTTGGATTGCTTATCATGTTGGTAAGGTTTAATTTATGTAAATATTAATCTTATAAGTATAGAATGATCGAAAAAGTGCGGGTCGTTACAAAATCCCAATTATGGTACAAAGCCCAATTACCCAATTTTAATATTTTTAGCCCAACATCTTGATTACTTCGGATTAAATAAGCATAATAATAACTTAGCTACGAGACATTAAATTAAAACGGTTGAACATAACTTACAATGATTAAAAATAGCGTAGCGTTACACGGACAGAATTTCGACTTACACCCTTACAACATTCGCTAACATACCCATATTATTAGAATTAAAATTAAAATTAAAATTAAAATTAAAATATAAATATAAAATAAATATATACTACGTATATAGATAGAGAGATTGATATATATTGAAAAATGGTGCACCAAAGCTCGATTTTTATAGGCCTGTGATCTGGAAAAGGGGCTCATGCGATCGCATGGATTTATGCCTTCCAAGCCATGCGATCGCATGGCCAGCTGGGGAGAGCCACTTTTGATTGTTTTCTTCTGCCGACGTTTATTTAAATATAATATAATGTATATATTAATTTTAAGAATTAATTATATATTATATTATATTCATATGCATAGTTGACTTGTAATTTTTAGTCCGTTGCGTCGAGCGTTGAGAGTTGACTCTGGTCCCGGTTCCGGATTTTCGAACGTCCTTGCGTACAATTTAATATCTTGTACTTTTCATTTTGAATCTTGTACTCTTGTAATTTTGAGACGTTTCTTATCAATAATTGGAACCTCATTGATTGTATTTTGTACTTTTGAGCTTTTTGGTCATTTGCGTCTTCAATTCGTCGAATCTGTCTTTTGTCTTCACCTTTTATTATTTAAACGAATATCACTTGTAAATAGGACAATTGCAACTAAAAGCTTGTCTTTCTTGAGGAATAATGCTATGAAATATAAGTTCGTTTTTAGCATTATCAAATATTCCCACACTTGAGCGTTGCTTGTCCTCAAGCAATATAGTCTTGAAATACTAGAATCACTTCTTTATTCTTCACACTTTGTACATCAGTGATTTCTTTACGGCGGTATAAACAATGGTAGTAACGATGTGGTTTACAGTCCCACATAACTATAAAATTTAGATCCATTAAGGAAATTGGATCTTTATGAAAACATTTGATCTTTTGAAAATTAAATCTAGTTTTTACCCTAGATAAGTTTTCCAGAATAACCCTTCACCGGTGTTTGCAAAATATTTTTGTGGGCTTGGTGGGTTTCAGATTTGAAAATTTTAGCTCAAAACTTGTGGTTTTGTGTCACCCACTTGCTAACCTTGTATTAGGAAATCAACACATCCAGTATACTTGCTCCGTATATTACCTTTCGGTAAACTACCGTCCGGTTATAAAGGAAAGCGTTGAACAAGCAACTGTTAAGGCAATGTCCCCTGACATGCTTTTAATTATGGTCTATAACGTGTCGGACGCAATTACTATCCTTTGTAGGAGCAATAGTAAAGCTCACCCTTATGATTTTTCGGTCTGGCACAAGGTCCTGTCTTTGACCATGCTATGAAACCACCGTTCTTACAGTTGACACCCGATTTGGTTCAGGTGACCTAATGAATTCCAGGTGAATTCCTAGGATTTTACGTTCAATGATAATGAACGCATTGAAAATGGGTTTTCAGAAAACAAATCGGTTTGTAATTTGATCAAAATATTTTCTCGTTCAAGCTTGAGTTTAGATATCATTGAATTCCATGAGTTTGAATTCTCAATCTTTAAGGTCAATCTCAAGGATTGAGTAATATCAGGCTTAAAAGCTGATTTTTAATCTTTTAAGGAGATTATCCTTTCTGGGGATCTGATTTATTAGTCTTATCAAGCTAATTTGCACGGCGCCCTCCCCATTTTACGAGACAGATCCTATCATGGTTAGGATAAGTCTGACCACTTGGCGACCCTGTTTGATGCTGAGGTTCGTGGATTTCCTGCTGATTTTAGTGATGACTTTTCTAGATTTTTCGTCAACCTACAGCTGGTCTGGACGACAACTTCATGACCTAAATCAAGAAGCGCGTGTCTTTTTCGAAAGACTTTACTTCCTTTTAACGATGAAATTGATTCATCGTGTAGATCCATCTCTTCTTTTCTTTCATCGGGTAAAACAGTTAATTATCGTCCAAAACAAAAGTATTTTCAATTATTTGTACAAAAATATGTGATATGTATTTTGAATAACTCGGTGAAAATTTCCCACACTTGGCTTTTATTTTCCTTTTTATTGTCCTCTATTCCATTTTAAATGAATTTTAACATTTTGGTTTGTTTCTCAATTTATGTCCTTTCCGAGGTAACAATAATTTCGGTGTTAACACCTAGTTTTATCGTTCATAAATATGTATAAACATGATTTTGAGTTCATTTAATTGAAAATTTTGAAAAATTTTACTATAATTAGGTAGTCAGTATATAAGACTAGGGCTGTTCTTTATTATCAGAGAGCACTAGATTCTAATACAACTACTACTTTACTAGTATTTCTAATGGTAACCAAGTGTTTAAAGTAAAAAATTTAAAAAATCCGAAAGAATTTAACCCCTTCCCACACTTAATATCTTGCAATGCCCTCATTTGCAAGAAATCAGTAACAATTTAAATTATTGAGGGTGATTAGCGTAGAAATGATTAAATTTTACCAAAGTTTCCAAACATATTGGCGTTTGTTTGCTGAATGATAAATGGTACATATTATTTGTCCATTCCGTCTGTTGTTACATCACATTTATCTTGTCGTCAAAATTAGTAGCTTTTGCTGAACTTAATGCCAGTCTTTGAAAATGCGCTGTTTTACCCTGTTTTGTACAATTTACCATATACATACATACAAATATAAACATGCATGGCAATTTGAAATGGGACTTAATATCCCACTTTCAAATCCTAAATGTGATATATTAGTACACAATAATAATAAAAATGATAAAGATTACATAAGTATATTCAATAACATAAGTTTAAACATGAATAAGTAAAAAGATAAAAACATAAAAATCATATAAATAACCAAATGGAACTAAATCAGTCTGGATATGGGTTCCAGTTCATCTCGTCAGGTGGGTTCCATTGTTGGTTATAGGTGTTCTGATAGGCTTGATTATAGTCATACCGGTTAAAGGGTGGTCGGATATCGGGGCTGTGTGGCGGAAAATGAGCAGGTCGAGTAGGTACGTAATTATGTGGTACCTGATATGATAGCTGGCTCATGATTTGGTGCTGATGAACTAACCAGCTATCGTGTTGGTGTCGCCTATAATCCTCGTATACTCGCTCGGAGTTCCACTGCTCATACATACTATGTCTGGTCGCGTTCGTCATTGCTTCCTCATCTATACGAACGTGGACATCAAGAATAGCATCTCGAAAGACATCCCTAATGTCTTCCGCCTCTTCCATTTCCTCGTCTGAGTGTCTCTCTACCTGAGGATGAGATCCCTCATAGGGTACTGCCTGGTTACGTCTACTTTTCAATACCTTAGCACCCACATAAACTTTCAATCCTACGGGCTCAACCTGTTCTCTACAAAGCTGTAATGGAGCCCGTTGGTTCCTATCAACACCTAAATACTCTCCAATGAGAGTAACAAAAATACCTCCTCCTATTATACTCCCGTCCTGCATTCCCTCTACCATTTTAGATAAATAAAAAGCAACACAGTAAGGGATATTGACAAAGCTTCTAGGATCCCGAATACACTTTAGGTAGAATAAATCATGTAAGGTAATTTTTTCTTTATTATGACCTCTCTGTGTAATCGAGTTAGCCAAAAATCTATGAATAATACGAAGCTCGGCTCTGTCAATATGTGTATAGGAGTGTCCTCCTGCTCGTGTAAAAACATCAAAATGTGACATACGCCTCCAAATGGCGTCAGCGTCAAAGTTACTATCTACCCTTTCACCATAATGAATCAAATTTGTACAATCGGGTAATAGCAACTCACCAGGAGTATATATCTGTAAGGCCCTGGCCATGTCCAGCATGGACATTCTGTACATCCTACCGCCAAGGATAAACCTAAGAAATCTTCTATCATCTATTCTAACTATATTTGTATCAAGTGATACAGTACTCATCAACTCAACACACCATTCCTTATATACAGGTCTATACAGGTCTACGAATGGTGAAAAGACGTTCCCAATCTGTAAAAGAAGAACTTTCATACCTTTGAACTAAAAGCTGTCTAACACGGTCAGCTAGATGGACCGTTTCCAAAGGGGCCCAATCGATTACCCTTGGCACCTCTACATTTTTTGTTACCAATTTGAATTTGTTCCTTTGATATGTCTCGTAATCTCTCCATCTCCTATCAAATCTCAGATTAGGATGCAGAGTGTGCTCAGAAATCGTTGGGAATTCTACTGGCGGCATCATTGGGAATACTATGAATTCATCAACAAACTGTACCGGATCATAATAAGGTACGTGCTGATCAGGCTGTTTTTGTTGTTCCTGTTGTAGTTCTTGTTCGTGTTGCATTTCTGGTTCTGGTTCTGGTGCTGGTCGTCTAGATGATGATGTTCTTGAACCTCCAGTATCGTCTTTCTGCAAAACACATTAAACACAAAATTTGTGCATCCAAATATGCATTAGTTTTAGCAAAATAACAACTTAAAACAATCACTATAACATGTTAAATCAAAATTAAACTTATACACATTTTCACAATTCTACACTTTTCAAATAAGCAAATATGAGAATGTATACAAAGTTCATAAGCTTTTAACTCAAATAACATGTCAAAATATTCATTACTAATAATTAAACAAGTCTCAAATGGCAAATATATCAAATTAATCAAGTTCATGAATTTTGGACTTAAAAAGTCCACTTTAATCTCCAAAAATCATGTTTAGGATCAATGTTTGGATCATTTAACTATCTAAACATGTTACACTACTCAATTTAGCAATAATTCATGACAAAAATTGGCCATAACCTGTTTATATCAAAAAGCCCCAAATTGCTCAAGAACACAAACCCTAGATTTCTAAAAATTTTGAATTTTTTGGCTTCAAATCATGTTAAATAGCATCAATCTAGGTTATACATGCATAAAATACTAACAATTTAACACTAATTACACTAGAAATTAACAAAATTGTATTAGGTAAAAAATTGGAATTTATCACAAAAACTAGCAAATTTATGAGTTTAGGAGTGTAATTTTTACCATTTTGCTGAAGAATGAGAATCTAGGCATGATTAGAGCAAGAAAAATGACGAATTACGGTGGAAAATTGCGAATTTTAGAGGTGATTTTGGGGTTGGTTCGTGTTTGTGTGTGTGTTTTTTGTGCAGAACAGCGAGCTGTTCTTTTTATCAAACTGGCCTGGAATCCAGCCTCATGCGATCGTATGAGGTTGAAGAGTAAACCCCATGCGATCGCATGGGGTTCCGGGTACAGTACTTTCAGTTTTTTTTTTTTTTTTATATAAAACCTTATTCTTAATAAAACATAAAATTAATAAAATTTTAAAATTTTGTTTCTTTTTAGGATGAGGGCGTTTCGGATCGATGTCCTAGTCTGTCCCTCGACAAAATTTTTAAAATTTGTCAAATCAAAGCGCGGTTTTAAAAATAAAGATTTTTGGATTTTTTTAATGTTTTTGGCATACTTTAATTCAATAAGATTAAAAATAATGATAATAAAAGTTCTCGTCCCTCCCTCGGGTAAAGCAATTTCGGTTCAACGACCTAGTCTTCAACTCACGACGAATTTTAAAAATCATATTTTTAACTTAGCGAAATAAAGTAAATTTTTGTTTTTAAATTCACACAACTTAAATTTAAAATATGCATAAAATTAAAAATTCACATTTTTTTTAAATTAAAAATTCACACCAAACTTATATTATATTTTTGTTTTTATACATAAAAACTTATATTAAAAAGATTAATTTTTCAAATATTTACAAACTTAAATATATTGATTTTACAAAGTTCAAAATATTAATTTAATATTTATATATTAATTTTAAAAACATGGTAAAAAATAAAATTAAAAATCTTTTTGGATTTTATCCCACTTTAATCAATCAAATATTATCAAAAATATACGCCCCTCTTTTCGGTAAAGTAATTTCGGTTCCATGACCTATTTTAACTCATGACGAATAAACGTTAAATTTCGCAGTGATGTAATAAATTTTTGAATGATATCAATAATTTCGTTCGCCAAACCTAATTTTATTCAATACCAATTTAATACTTTATAACGAACAAATTAGCGTTTATTATCAAAAGGTTAAAAATAAAAATAAAAAAAAATAAAAACTGTACAGACTTACCTGTGAGATAATATTCTTAGTTATATGATCTATCCCATTCATAAGATAGTTGGTTTAATTGGTTTTCCATAGCTACATAGGCGTAACCTCGAGCATTCAGTGTTTTTTCTTCTAAACATATGAACGGTCCGTCTCTGCATAAAGTAACAAATTCGGTATTTGAATAGGTTTGATTATTTGAACCTTTTACCTCCATGTGACCATTTTCCGCATTTGTGACATCTTTCAAGGTGTCGTGCTCTTCTTTTCGCTGCGGATTTTGATTTTCCTTTACCAAATTGTAACTTATTATCTTCGCATCTGGATTCTTTTCTTACTCCGTCCAATCTTTCTATGATTACTGATACTATTTCACTCGGAAGTGTGTCATTATTACGTTTAGTGATCAAAGTGTGTAGCATTAGACCATGGTTTAGTTCACAGGCAGTCTTCATTTCCTAAAAAAAATAAAAATTCAGAATGGGGGGGAGAAGACTAGTTCTTTAGGGTCTGCTAGGGAAAGACCATTCGGGTTCCATTTTCGAGAACTACACGAAAACAGACAATCTAACTCTAACAGAAATACATAAAATCATTAAAAGACTTGATTCTCCTCACACTTAGTTAGCTGTGGTATCGAAATTGTGATTAACTTCGTTGTCGACTTCCATCGGACTATCTATGTAATGTTTAACGTTGTGACCATTAACTTTAAATTCAATTCCATTTAAATTTATTAATTCTATCATTCCGTATGGGAAAACTCTTTTGACTATGAATGGTCCAGACCATCTTGATTTCAATTTTCCAGGAAATAGCTTGAATCGTGAATTGAAAAGAAGAACTCTGTCTCCTTCTTTAAATTCTTTTGAACTTCTGATTCTTTTATCATGCCATTTCTTCGTTCTTTCTTTATAGATTAACGAATTTTCGTATGCTTCATGTCTTAATTCTTCTCATTCGTATAGTTGACTTAATCGTAGACGTCCAGCTTCATGTAAATCAAGATTACATGTCTTCAAAGCCCAAAATGCTTTGTGTTCAATTTCTACTGGAAGATGACATGCTTTTCCGGAAACGAGTCTAAAAGGTGTGGTTCCAATTGGAGTTTTGTAGGCTGTTCTAAAAGCCCGGAGTGCATCCTCCAACTTAATGGACCATTCCTTCGGATTTGATCCTATGGTTTTTTCTAGAATACGTTTTAAAGCTCGGTTGGTATTTTCAACTTGTCCACTTGTTTGTGGATGATATGCGGTGGAGATTTTATGAGTTACTCCATATCTTTTGAGAACTTTCTCAAGTTGATTATTACAGAAATGAGTACCCCGATCACTTATTAAAGTTTTCGGTGTTCCAAACTTTGCAAAAAGACGTTTTAAAAAGTTGACTACAACTCGTGCATCGTTAGTTGGGAGAGCTTGTGCTTCCCCCCATTTAGATACATAATCAATGGCTACGAGAATATAGAGATTATTATGAGATTTTGGAAATGGACCCATAAAGTCAATACCCCAAATGTCAAATACTTCACATACTTGGATGACATTTTGTGGCATTTCATCACGTTGACTTATTTTTTCGACCGTTTGACAAGCATCACAGGATTTGCAAAGAAGGTGTGCGCCTTTGTAAATTGTAGGCCAATAGAATCCAGCATCATAAACTTTTCTTGCTGTTAGTTGAGGCCCATAGTGCCCTCCTGTTGGTCCTGTGTGACAATGGTTTAAAATTTTACTAGCTTCATCTCCGAATACACATCGGCGTATTATTCCATCGGGACAGCTTTTAAACAGATGTGGATCTTCCCAGAAATAGTGTTTTATATCACTGAAGAATTTCTTTCGTTTTTGGTACGATAATCCTTTTTCAAGGAATCCACATACTAAGTAGTTTGCATAGTCTGCAAACCATGGTATTTCATTATAATCTATCTTCAATAGATATTCATCAGGAAAGTTGTCTTGTATGGCCGATTCATTTAGAACTTCTAATTCAGGATTTTCAAGACGAGAAAGATGATCAGCGGCGAGATTTTCTGCTCCTCTTTTATCTCGGATTTCAATATCGAATTCTTGTAAGAGTAAGATCCAACGGATTAATCTTGGTTTGGCATCTTGTTTCGAAAATAGGTATCTAAGAGCAGAATGGTCGTTATATACCACCGTTTTTGCTAGAACGAGATATGAACGAAATTTGTCAAAAGCAAAGACAATAGCAAGGAGTTCTTTTTCAGTAGTTGTATAGTTCATTTGTGCTCCTTGTAATGTCTTACTAGCATAATATATAGGTTGAAATCGTTTTTCAATTCTTTGTCCTAAAACGGCTCCCATTGCAAAATCACTTGCATCGCACATAAGTTCAAACGGTAGATTCCAATTTGGTGTTATCATGATCGGCGCATTAGTGAGTTTCTCTTTAAGAATATTAAAAGATTTGATACATTCATCTGAAAAGATGAATGGAGCATCCTTTTCTAGGAGTTTATTCATAGGAGTGGCAATTTTAGAAAAATCTTTTATGAAACGTCGGTAAAAACTGGCATGCCCTAGAAAACTCCTAACTCCTCTAACATTGGCGGGATGTGGAAGTTTAGCAATTACATCTACTTTAGCTCTATCTACTTCAATTCCTTCCTTTGAGATTTTATGTCCAAGAACGATGCCTTCTTTAACCATGAAATGGCATTTCTCCCAATTAAGAACTAGATTTGATTGTTCGCATCTAATAAGCATTCGTTCAAGATTAACTAGACATGATTCAAATGTATCACCGAAGAATGAAAAGTCATCCATGAAAACTTCCATGCATTCTTCTATCATGTCGTGAAAAATCGCCATCATGCACCTTTGAAAGGTTGCAGGGGCGTTGAAAAGTCCAAATGGCATGCGTTTGTAAGCAAAAGTACCATAAGGGAACGTGAATGTGGTTTTCTCTTGATCTTCGGGTGCTATTGGAATTTGAAAGTATCCAGAAAATCCATCAAGAAAACAATAATAACTATTTCCGGCTAATCTTTCCAACATTTGATCAATGAAAGGTAAGGGAAAGTGATCTTTTCTGGTGGCGTCATTTAATTTTCTATAATCAATACATACACGCCATCCTGTTACAGTCCTTGTAGGAATAAACTCATTTTTTTTCATTTGTAATGACAGTCATGCCACCCTTCTTAGGCACGCATTGAACTGGGCTTACCCATGGACTATCAGAGATTGGATAAATTAAACCTGCATCTAGCAGTTTAATAATTTCTTTTTTAACTACATCTTGCATATTCGGATTTAGTCTTCGTTGGCGTTGCACATACGTTTTATGACCTTCTTCCATAAGGATTTTATGTGTGCAATACGAAGGACTTATTCCTTTAATATCATGAATCTTCCATGCAATGGCTGGTTTATGAGCTTTCAACACAGAAATGAGTTGTGATTTCTCATTTTCAGTAAGAGAAGACGATATTATTACAGGTAATTCAGATTCACCATGTAAATAAGCGTATTCCAAATGGTTTGGAAGTGGCTTTAAATCTAATGTTGGAGGTTCTTCTATCGATGATTTATATCGATATCTGTCTTCTTCTTTTAGCATTTGAATTTCTTCTGTTGTTGGTTCATATCCATTAGCTATAAGTGTAGCTAACATTTCAGCTTCATCAATTTGTTCAGTTCCTTCTCCTAAAGAACATTCTCCTGTTCCTTGTAATTCTGGAAATTCTTCCAACAATTCTGCATGTGAATCTATAGTTTGAATATAATAACATGTATCATCTGCAGATTGTGGTTGTTGCATTGCTCTATCAACTGAAAAGGTAACACTCTCGTCCTCTATACTTAGGGTCAATTTCTTACCGAACACGTCTATCATTGCTTTAGCCGTGTTTAAGAATGGTCTTCCTAATATGAGAGGAACTTGAGAATCTTTTTCCATGTCCAGAACAACAAAATCTACTGGAAATACTAAAGTACCAACTTTAACTAGCATATTCTCCATTATCCCTCTAGGATATTTTATTGATCGATCGGCTAGTTGTATGCTAATTCTTGTTGGTTTCAATTCTCCAAGATCTAGTTTAGTGTATAGTGAAAACGGCATTAAATTTATACTAGCACCTAAGTCTGCCAATGCTTCTATTGAACTAAGACTACCCAGAAAACATGGAATTGTGAAACTTCCTGGATCAGATAGTTTTTCTGGTATCTTATTCAACAGTACTGCTGAACAATTAGCATTCATAGTAACAGCCGAGAGTTCTTCCATTTTCTTTCTATTTGAGATTAGATCTTTCAAGAATTTAGCATATCTAGGCATTCCTGAAATCACATCAATGAAAGGAAGATTTACATTTATCTGTTTAAACATATCCAAGAATTTGGATTGCTCGGCTTCAAGTTTCTCTTTCTTCATTTTACTCGGGTAAGGAAGTGGTGGTTGGTATGGTTTAACATAAGGTTTATCCTTAACTGTGTTATCTTCATTAACCTTTTTAACTACCGGTTCTTTTTCCTTATCTTGTTCAGGTTGTGGTTCTTGTGGAGTAGGAATAGCTTCATCAGAAGTTACAGGTATTTCAGGTGGTTTAAGTGTTGTACCACTTCTTGTGGTAATGGCTTTAGCTGTTTCATTCCGGGGGTTAGCATTTGTATCACTAGGTAAACTTCCCGGTTTTCTTTCACCTATTAACCTTGCTAGGTTACTTACTTCTTGTTCCAAGTTTTGAATAGAAGCTTGTTGATTTCTAAATGCTTGAGCATTTTGTTCATTAGTTTGTTTTTGAGATGTGAAAAACTGCGTTTGAGTTTCAACTAGCTTCGTCATCATATCTTCTAAATTCGGCTTTTTATCATCGGGTTGTGGTGGTTTGTTTTGAAAATTAGGTCTTTGCTGGTTGTAAGTATTGTTAGATACTTGTTGATTTGTTTGTTGTTGTATGGAATATTTCGGTTATAATTCTGATTTTGATTGTAAATCGGTCTTGGCGGTTGATAATTATTCTGATAATTATTTCCAGGCCTTTGGTTTAGATATGAAACATTCTCTCTTTGTTAAATTGTTAATTCAATACTGAGACAATCTTTTGTCAAATGTGGTCCTCCACACTGCTCACAACTAATTCGTATTGAGTGGATATCTTTAGTCATCTTTTCCATTCATCTCTCCACAGCATCTATCTTTGCGGAAATGGAATCTAAGTCATGGCTAGAATCGGCTCTAGCTGCTTTAGATGATCTAACGATATCTTTTTCTTGGTGCCACTCATGTGAGTGGGAAGCAGTGTTATCAATAATTTTGTAAGCATCAGTTTCGGTTTTCTTCATAATGGAACCACCAGCTGCAATATCTATGTCTTTCCTTGTAGTGATGTCGCATCCTAGGTAGAATAATTGTACTATTTAACAGGTATCTAAACCATGTTGCGGACATCCTCTTAATAACTTTCCAAATCTTGTCCACGCCTCATATAGAGTTTCATTTGGCTTCTGTGTGAACGTAACAATTTCTCCTTGAAGTCGTATGGCTTTAGATGCCGGAAAGAATTGTTTAAGAAATTTTTCAACTAAAACGTCCCATGTATCGATCGCCCCTTCAGGTAACGATTCCAACCAATCTTTGGCTTCTACCTTTAAAGTCCAGGGAAATAACATGTGATATATCTGTTCATCCTCAACTTCTCTTATTTTAAATAGTGTGCAGATCCTATTAAAGGTACGAAGATGTTCATTTGGATCTTCCTTCGACGCACCACTAAATTGGCATTGATTAGTCACCATATGTAGAATTTGTCCTTTGATTTCATAATCTGGCGCATTAATGTCTGGATGAGTAATTGCGTGACCTTGGCCAGTGCGTTTAGCTCTCATTCGGTCTTCCATACTTAAAGGTTCCAGATTTTCCATGATTAAATTTGTTGAATCCGAATCACTAGAGGATTCTGATTTAATGGTTCGTTCCTCAACAATCTTTGTTTGAATGATTGGTGGTTCCGGAGGAAAATTTAATGGTTCAGGATCTATGAATTGTCCCTGAATATTATTCGGATTCTCAATTGTGAGGTCGGGTTCAAAAAATGGATTATCGGAAATTTGAATTGGAGTACTTGGTCAACTGGATGATGATTCTAAAGAAAAATCAACGGCGATAATATTTGCTAGATGTCTTGATCGAGTTACAGGTGGTGAACGTACAAAAGGTGGTGAACGTTTTGCTCGGTGCATTCACTGAATATCCTATTAGTTTTTAAAAGGAAAGAAAAAATTATATAAGTTATCCAATTAATAGACTTTTCTGATTTTGCACACGTTTCGAATAGCCAAAAGATGCAGCAGAGGGGCAGGATTCGTTTGGTCTCAATATAATTGAGGACTGTTTGGCTCCAATAACCCGGTCCACGTACAAATCAAACTATTACTACGAACCAGAAAATTTTGATGTCTATCAATTTAACCACTTAAAATAAATTTTCGTAATTTTAAGAAATTTAGATAAGAAATAGAATAAAAATCTATGTCCTAAAACTAGAATGGCGAGAAATAAGAAAGAAAAAGAGCGCGTCGAAAAAGGTCGAAAAAGAAAAAAAAAATTGAAAAAGGCATCAAAAAATTAGAAAGTGACTTATAAAACTTAAAAATACCTGACTAACCCAACCTTATTACTATCACTAACTTAAAATTATAATCGCAAATTGAGATTACTAATTGGAATGATAATTGATACATAGGTAAAAGGCGTCTAAAAATATTAAAGCTTACAAGTAGAACTATATCCCAAATGGCAATAACTTAAAAAGGTACTAAAACTTAAAAAGGCGTCGCAAAATTCTAAAGCACCTATATCTTAGTCTAAAGAAAAAGCACTTAAGGAATTTTACCGGCAGAGCCTAAAAATCTAGAAATAAAAATAACTATGGCAAAAACTATGTCTTAAAACTAAATACGAGCGAAAAATACAAAAGTTACGCTAAAACAATTAAAAAGGAACAAAATATAAAAATATACTAAAAGTTGTAAAAAGGACAATTTTTATAAAAATATTATTTTTATATTATTTATTTTATAAAACTATTAATTTTATAAATTAATTAAACTAGTTAAACTTAAATAATACAAATTAATAATAAAAACTAAATTAATAATTAAAAATTAAACCCTAATTAGGGTTATAATAATAATAATTATATATTAATTAAAACCCTAAACAGGCGGCTGAGGTTACCAGGCCTGTCAAATCACCTCATGCGATCGCATGAGGTGTTAGTTGATTTTCCATGCGATCGCATGGCTTGCGAAATTGGGCCAGGCTCTGGGCTGCAACAGTGATCGGGCAGAGTATGTTTTTTAAATTTTTTTTTTCTGTTTTGCTGTTTTGATTTTTCTATTTTAAATAAATACAAAATATTTAAATAAAATTTATATTTTTACAAACTTAAAAATAAAAATAAAGAAACTTTATAAAACTTATATATTTAACAACTCTTAAAAATATTTATATTTTTGTTTTTCTAAAACGATATATAAATATATTTATACAAAAGTAAATTAAAAATATAGCGTTTCACCGAGTTCCCTGGCAGCGGCGCCAAAAATACTTGATGTTATGCGAGGTGTATATAAAATAGCTTAAATTTTAGCAGGAAATATTATTAAATACGATACAATTTTACACAAGATATTTATTTATTTATAGAATGGATATACTTAAACCTTGCTACAACACTTATAGGCAGTGTACCTAATCGTACAGTAGTGTAGTTTTTAGTAAGTCCGATTCGTTCCATAGGGAAAATCTTTTAATCAAAGCTTAACGCTATATTAGTTTAATTTATAAAAATACGAATATATATATAAGTAATATTATTATTTTAAAGGGGGTTTTTACCGTTTAATGACCGGTTTGTCGATTTTAAAACTTTAGTCGCAGTTAAAACAAAATGTAAAATATTAAATAAATAAAAGACTTAATGTAAAGCGTAAAGTAAATAACGATAATGAAATTGCGATAAATAAAAGTGCGATAAAATAAACTTGCGATAATTAAAAAGTACGATAATTAAAATTGAAATTAAATATAATAACAATAAATAAAAGTGCGATAATTAGAAGTGCAATTAACTATAAAATAAAGGAAATTAAATATGAAATAAAAGAATTATGCTTATTTAAACTTTCCGTAATCATGATGTTTGACGTGTTGATTTTAGTTTTATGCCCATGGGTTAATTGTCCTTTGTCCTGGATTATTTAATATGTCCGTCTGGTTTTTGTCCATAACAGTCCATCAGTCATAAATATAAAGTGCGAGTGTCCTCGTCAAATTATCCTTATACCCGAAGTTTAAATATTCCAACTAATTGGGGACTTAAACTGTAAAAAGATTTTAATACTTTGTTTAATAATTACATCAGGATGTTGACTGAGTGTAACCCAAGGTTTTAATACTTTGTTATCAATTATGCCAAGTGTCCTTGTACATAATTTCACCCCTGTTTTAATATTTCTAGTGGCTATTAATCCATTCCCGTGTCCGGTTAAATGAACGATTATTCGTACATATAAATACCCCGCCCATCGTGTCCGATCGAGTGTATATGGTTATTTATAGGGACGTCCAATTGTAAATCTTTATATTAACATTAACAAACTATCATTTAGTTAAACAAATATAAAGCCCATTAATAGCCCATAGTCTAATTTCCACAAGTGTCGTTCTTTTGTCCAAACCCCAATTATGGTACAAAGCCCAATTACCCAATTTTAATATTTTTAGCCCAACATCATGATTACTTCGGATTAAATAAGCATAATAATAACTTAGCTACGAGACATTAAATTAAAAAGGTTGAACATAACTTACAATGATTAAAAATAGCGTAGCGTTACACGGACAGAATTTCGACTTACACCCTTACAACATTCGCTAACATACCCTTATTATTAGAATTAAAATTAAAATTAAAATTAAAATATAAATATAAATATATACTACGTATATAGATAGAGAGATTGATATATATTGAAAAATGGTGCACCAAAGCTCGATTTTTATAGGCCTGTGATCTGGAAAAGGGGCTCATGCGATCGCATGGATTTATGCCTTCCAGGCCATACGATCGCATGGCCAGCTGGGGAGAGCCACTTTTGATTGTTTTCTTCTGCCGACGTTTATTTAAATATAATATAATATATATATTAATTTTAAGAATTAATTATATATTATATTATATTCATATGCATAGTTGACTTGTAATTTTTAGTCCGTTGCGTCGAGCGTTGAGAGTTGACTCTGGTCCCGGTTCCGGATTTTCGAACGTCCTTGCGTACAATTTAATATCTTGTACTTTTCATTTTGAATCTTGTACTCTTGTAATTTTGAGACGTTTCTTATCAATAATTGGAACCTCATTGATTGTATTTTGTACTTTTGAGCTTTTTGGTCGTTTGCGTCTTCAATTCATCGAATCTGTCTTTTGTCTTCACCTTTTATTATTTAAACGAATATCACTTGTAAATAGGACAATTGCAACTAAAAGCTTGTCTTTCTTGAGGAATAATGCTATGAAATATATGTTCGTTTTTAGCATTATCAAATATTCCCACACTTGAGCGTTGCTTGTCCTCAAGCAATATAGTCTTGAAATACTAGAATCACTTCTTTATTCTTCACACTTTGTACATCAGTGATTTATTTACGGCAGTATAAAAAATGGTAGTAACGATGTGGTTTACAGTCCCACATGACTATAAAATTTAGATCCATTAAGGAAATTGGATCTTTATGAAAACATTTGATCTTTTGAAAATTAAATCTAGTTTTTACCCTAGATAAGTTTTCCGGAATAACCCTTCACCTGTGTTTGCAAAATATTTTTGTGGGCTTGGTGGGGTTCAGATTTGAAAATTTTAGCTCAAAACTTGTGATTTTGTGTCACCCACTTGCTAACCTTGTATTAGGAAAGCAACACATCCAGTATACTTGCTCCGTATATTACCTTTCGGTAAACTACCGTCCGGTTATAAAGGAAAGCGTTGAACAAGCAACTGTTAAGGCAATGTCCCCTGACATGCTTTTAATTATGGTCTATAACGTGTCGGACGCAATTACTATCCTTTGTAGGAGCAATAGTAAAGCTCACCCTTATGATTTTTCGTTCTGGCAAATATATTGATTTTTCAAATATTTACAAACTTAAATATATTGATTTTACAAAGTTCAAAATATTAATTTATTATTTATATATTAATTTTAACAACATGGTAAAAAATAAAATTAAAAATCTTTTTGGCTTTTATCCCACTTTAATCAATCAAATATTATCAAAAATATACGCCCCTCTTTTCGGTAAAGTAATTTCGGTTCCATGACCTAATTTAACTCATGACGAATTTTTGAAATATTTTGGGTTGATTGATTAAAGATATTTATACCTTAAGAATAAACGTTAAATTTCGCAGTGATGTAATAAATTTTTGAATGATATCAATAATTTCGGTCGCCAAACCTAATTTTATTCAATACCAATTTAATACTTTATAGCAAACAAATTAGCGTTTATTATCAAAAGATTAAAAATAAAAATAAAAAAATAAAAACTGTACAGACTTACCTGTGAGATAGTATTCTTAGTTATATGATCTATCTCATTCATAAGATAGTCAGTTTAATTGGTTTTCCATAGCTACATAGGCGTAACCTCGAGCATTCAGTGTTTTTTCTTCTAAATATATGAACGGTCCGTCTCTGCATAAAGTAACAAATTCGGTATTTGAATAGGTTTGATTATTTGAACATTTACCTCCATGTGACCATTTTCCGCATTTGTGACATCTTTCAAGGTGTCGTGCTCTTCTTTTCGCTGCGGATTTTGATTTTCCTTTACCAAATTGTAACTTATTATCTTCGCATCTGGATTCTTTTCTTACTCCGTCCAATCTTTCTCTAATTACTGATACTATTTCACTCGGAAGTGTGTCATTATTACGTTTAGTGATCAAAGCGTGTAGCATTAGACCATGGTTTAGTTCACAGGCAGTCTTCATTTTCTAAAAAAAATAAAAATTCAGAATGGGGGGAGAAGACTAGTTCTTTAGGGTCTGCTAGGGAAAGACCATTCGGGTTCCATT
This sequence comes from Rutidosis leptorrhynchoides, assembly GCF_046630445.1. NCBI lineage: Eukaryota > Viridiplantae > Streptophyta > Magnoliopsida > Asterales > Asteraceae > Rutidosis > Rutidosis leptorrhynchoides. The sequence continues at coordinate 218,016,941 of NC_092341.1, read as the reverse complement.
TTCGAGAACTACACGAAAAGTAGACAATCTAACTCTAACAGAAATACATAAAATCCTTAAAAGACTTGATTCTCCTCACACTTAGTTAGCTGTGGTATCGAAATTGTGATTAACTTCGTTGTCGACTTCCATCGGACTATCTATGTAATGTTTAACTCTGTGACCATTAACTTTAAATTCAATCCCATTTGAATTTATTAATTCTATCATTCCGTATGGGAAAACTCTTTTGACTATGAATGGTCAAGACCATCTTGATTTCAATTTTCCAGGAAATAGTTTGAATCGTGAATTGAAAAGAAGAACTCTGTCTCCTTCTTTAAATTCTTTTGAACTTCTGATTCTTTTATCAAGCCATTTCTTTGTTCTTTCTTTATAGATTAACGAATTTTCGTATGCTTCATGTCTTAATTCTTCTAATTCGTTTAGTTGACTTAATCGTAGACGTCCAGCTTCATGTAAATCAAGATTACATGTCTTCAAAGCCCAAAATGCTTTGTGTTCAATTTCTACTGGAAGATGACATGCTTTTCCGTAAACGAGTCTAAAAGGTGTGGTTCCAATTGGAGTTTTGTAGGCTGTTCTAAAAGCCCAGAGTGCATCCTCCAACTTAATGGACCATTCCTTCGGATTTGATCCTACGATTTTTTCTAGAATACGTTTTAAAGCTCGGTTGGTATTTTCAACTTGTCCACTTGTTTGTGGATGATATGCGGTGGAGATTTTATGAGTTACACCATATCTTTTGAGAACTTTCTCAAGTTGATTATTACAGAAATGAGTACCCCGATCACTTATTAAAGCTTTCGGTGTTCCAAACCTTGCAAAAAGACGTTTTAAAAAGTTGACTACAACTCGTGCATCGTTAGTTGGGAGAGCTTGTGCTTCCGCCCATTTAGATACATAATCAATGGCTACGAGAATATAGAGATTATTATGAGATTTTGGAAATGGACCTATAAAGTCAATACCCCAAATGTCAAATACTTCACATACTTGGATGATATTTTGTGGCATTTCATCATGTTGACTTATTTTTCCGGCCCTTTGACAAGCATCACAGGATTTGCAAAGAAGGTGTGCGTCTTTGTAAATTATAGGCCAATAGAATCCAGCATCATAAACTTTTCTTGCTGTTAGTTGAGGCCCATAGTGCCCTCCTGTTGGTCCTGTGTGACAATGGTTTAAAATTTTACTAGCTTCATCTCCGAATACACATCGGCGTATTATTCCATCGGAACAGCTTTTAAACAGATGTGGATCTTCCCAGAAATAGTGATTTATATCACTGAAGAATTTCTTTCGTTTTTGGTATGATAATCCTTTTTCAAGGAATCCACATACTAAGTAGTTTGCATAGTCTGCAAACCATGGTATTTCATTATAATCTATCTTTAATAGATATTCATCAGGAAAGTTGTCTTGTATTGCCGATTCATTTAGAACTTCTAATTCAGGATTTTCAAGACGAGAAAGATGATCAGCGGCGAGATTTTCTGCTCCTCTTTTATCTCGGATTTCAATATCGAATTCTTGTAAGAGTAAGATCCAACGGATTAATCTTGATTTGGCATCTTGTTTCGAAAATAGGTATCTAAGAGCAGAATGGTCGGTATAGACCACCGTTTTTGCTATAACAAGATATGAACGAAATTTGTCAAAAGCAAAGACAATAGCAAGGAGTTCTTTTTCAGTAGTTGTATAGTTCGTTTGTGCTCCTTGTAATGTCTTACTAGCATAATATATAGGTTAAAATCGTTTTTCAATTCTTTGTCCTAAAACGGCTCCCATTGCAAAATCACTTGCATCGCACATAAGTTCAAACGGTAGATTCCAATTTGGTGTTATCATGATCGATGCATTAGTGAGTTTCTCTTTAAGAATATTAAAAGATTTGATACATTCATATGAAAAGATGAATGGAGCATCCTTTTCTAGGAGTTTATTCATAGGAGTGGCAATTTTAGAAAAATCTTTTATGAAACGTCGGTAAAAACCGGCATGCCCTAGAAAACTCCTAACTCCTCTAACATTGGTGGGATGTGGAAGTTTAGCAATTACATCTACTTTAGCTCTATCTACTTCAATTCCTTCCTTTGAGATTTTATATCCAAGAACGATGCCTTCTTTAACCATGAAATGGCATTTCTTCCAATTAAGAACTAGATTTGATTGTTCGCATCTAATAAGCATTCGTTCAAGATTAACTAGACATGATTCAAATGTATCACCGAAGACTGAAAAGTCATCCATGAAAACTTCCATGCATTCTTCTATCATGTCGTGAAAAATCGCCATCATGCACCTTTGAAAGGTTGCAGGGGCGTTGCAAAGTCCAAATGGCATGCGTTTGTAAGCAAAAGTACCATAAGGGCACGTGAATGTGGTTTTCTCTTGATCTTCGGGTGCTATTGGAATTTGAAAGTATCCGGAAAATCCATCAAGAAAACAATAATAACTATTTCCGGCTAATCTTTCCAACATTTGATCAATGAAAGGTAAGGGAAAGTGATCTTTTCTGGTGGCGTCATTTAATTTTCTATAATCAATACATACACGCCATCCTGTTACAGTCCTTGTAGGAATAAACTCATTTTTTTGCATTTGTAATGACAGTCATGCCACCCTTCTTAGGCACGCATTGAACTGGGCTTACCCATGGACTATCAGAGATTGGATAAATTAAACCTGCATCTAGCAGTTTAATAATTTCTTTTTTAACTACATCTTGCATATTCGGATTTAGTCGTCGTTGGCGTTGCACATACGTTTTATGACCTTCTTCCATAAGGATTTTATGTGTGCAATACGAAGGACTTATTCCTTTAATATCATGAATCTTCCATGCAATGGCTGGTTTATGAGTTTTCAACACAGAAATGAGTTGTGATTTCTCATTTTCAGTAAGAGAAGACGATATTATTACAGGTAAATCAGATTCACCATGTAAATAAGCGTATTCTAAATGGTTTGGAAGTGGCTTTAACTCTAATGTTGGAGGTTCTTCTATCGATGATTTATATCGATATCTGTCTTCTTCTTTTAGCATTTGAATTTTTTCTGTTGTTGGTTCATATCCATTAGCTATAAGTGTAGCTAACATTTCAGCTTCATCAATTTGTTCAGTTCCTTCTCCTAAAGAACATTCTCCTGTTCCTTGTAATTCTGGAAATTCTTCCAACAATTCTGCATGTGAATCTATAGTTTGAATATAATAACATGTATCATCTGCAGATTGCGGTTGTTGCATTGCTCTATCAACTGGAAAGGTAACACTCTCGTCCTCTATACTTAGGGTCAATTTCTTACCGAACACGTCTATCATTGCTTTAGTCGTGTTTAAGAATGGTCTTCCTAATATGAGAGGAACTTGAGAATCTTCTTCCATGTCCAGAACAACAAAATCTACTGGAAATACTAAAGTACCAACTTTAACTAGCATATTCTCCATTATCCCTCTAGGATATTTTATTGATCGATCGGCTAGTTGTATGCTTATTCTTGTTGGTTTCAATTCTCCAAGGTCTAGTTTAGTGTATAGTGAAAACGGCATTAAATTTATACTAGCACCTAAGTCTGCCAATGCTTCTATTGAACTAAGACTACCCAGAAAACATGGAATTGTGAAACTTCCTGGATCAAATAGTTTTTCTGGTATCTTATTCAACAGTACTGCTGAACAATTAGCATTCATAGTAACAGCCGAGAGTTCTTCCATTTTCTTTCTATTTGAGATTAGATCTTTCAAGAATTTAGCATATCTAGGCATTCCTGAAATCACATCAATGAAAGGAAGATTTACATTTATCTGTTTAAACATATCCAAGAATTTGGATTGCTCGGCTTCAAGTTTCTCTTTCTTCATTTTACTCGGGTAAGGAAGTGGTGGTTGGTATGGTTTAACATAAGGTTTATCCTTAACTGTGTTATCTTCATTAACCTTTTTAACTACCGGTTCTTTTTCCTTATCTTGTTCAGGTTGTGGTTCTTGTGGAGTAGGAATAGCTTCATCAGAAGTTACAGGTATTTCAGGTGGTTTAAGTGTTGTACCACTTCTTGTGGTAATGGCTTTAGCTGTTTCATTCCGGGGGTTAGCATTTGTATCACTAGGTAAACTTCCCGGTTTTCTTTCACCTATTAACCTTGCTAGGTTACTTACTTCTTGTTTCAAGTTTTGAATAGAAGCTTGTTGATTTCTAAATGCTTGAGCATTTTGTTCATTAGTTTGTTTTTGAGATGTGAAAAACTGCGTTTGAGTTTCAACTAGCTTCGTCATCATATCTTCTAAATTCGGCTTTTTATCATCGGGTTGTGGTGGTTTGTTTTAAAAATTAGGTCTTTGCTGGTTGTAAGTATTGTTAGATACTTGTTGATTGCTAGGACCTTGTTGGTTGTTGTATGGAATATTTCGGTTATAATTCCGATTTTGATTGTAAATCGGTCTTGGCGGTTGATAATTATTCTGATAATTATTTCCAGGCCTTTGGTTTAGATATGAAACATTCTCTCTTTGTTCCATTGTTAATTCAATACTGAGACAATATTTTGTCAAATGTGGTCCTCCACACTGCTCACAACTAATTCGTATTGAGTGGATATCTTTAGTCATCTTTTCCATTCGTCTCTCCACAACATCTATCTTTGCAGAAATGGAATCTAAGTCATGGCTAGAATCGGCTCTAGCTGCTTTAGATGATCTAACGATATCTTTTTCTTGGTGCCACTCATGTGAGTGGGAAGCAGTGTTATCAATAATTTTGTAAGCATCAGTTTCGATTTTCTTCATAATGGAATCACCAGCTGCAATATCTATGTCTTTCCTTGTAGTGATGTCGCATCCTTGGTAGAATATTTGTACTATTTGACAGGTATCTAAACCATGTTGCGGACATCCTCTTAATAACTTTTCAAATCTTGTCCACGCCTCATATAGAGTTTCATTTGGTTTCTGTGTGAATGTAACAATTTCTCCTTGAAGTCTTACGGCTTTAGATGCCAGAAATAATTGTTTAAGAAATTTTTCAACTAAAACGTCCCATGTATCGATCGCCCCTTCAGGTAACGATTCCAACCAATTTTTGGCTTCTCCCTTTAAAGTCCAGGGAAATAACATGAAATATATCTGTTCATCCTCAACTTCTCTTATTTTAAATAGTGTGCAGATCCTATTAAAGGTACGAAGATGTTCATTTGGATCTTCCTTCGGCGCACCACTAAATTGGCATTGATTAGTCACCATATGTAGAATTTGTCCTTTGATTTCATAATCTGGCGCATTAATGTCTGGATGAGTAATTGCGTGACCTTGGCCAGTGCGTTTAGCTCTCATTCGGTCTTCCATACTTAAAGGTTCAAGATTTTCCATGATTGAATTTGTTGAATCCGAATCACTAGAGGATTCTGATTTAATGGTTCGTTCCTCAACAATCTCTGTTTGAATGATTGGTGGTTCCGGAGGAAAATTTAATGGTTCAGGATCTATGAATTGTCCCTGAATATTATCCGGATTCTCAATTGTGAGGTCGGGTTCAAAAAATGGATTATCGAAAATTTGAATTGGAGTACTTGGTCGACTGGATGATGATTCTAAAGAAAAATCAACGGCGATAATATTTGCTAGATGTCTTGATCGAGTTACAGGTGGTGAACGTACAAAAGGTGGTGAACGTTTTGCTCGGTGCATTCACTGAATATCCTATTAGTTTTTAAAAGGAAAGAAAAAATTATATAAGTTATCCAATTAATAGACTTTTCTGATTTTGCCCACGTTTCGAATAGCCAAAAGATGCAGCAGAGGGGCAGGATTCGTTTGGTCTCAATATAATTGAGGACTGTTTGGCTCCAATAACCCGGTCCACGTACAAATCCAACTATTACTACGAACCAGAAAATTTTGATGTCTATCAATTTAACCACTTAAAATAAATTTTCGTAATTTTAAGAAATTTAGATAAGAAGTAGAATAAAAATCTATGTCCTAAAACTAGAATGGCGAGAAATAAGAAAGAAAAAGAGCGCGTCGAAAAAGAAAAAAAAATTGAAAAAGGCGTCGAAAAATAAGAATGTGACTTATAAAACTTAAAAATACCTGACTAACCCAACCTTATTACTATCACTAACTTAAAATTATAATCGCAAATTGAGATTACTAATTAGAATGATAATTGATACATAGGTAAAAGGCGTCTAAAAATATTAAAGCTTACAAGTAGAACTATATCCCAAATGGCAATAACTTAAAAAGGTACTAAAAAGTAAAAAGGAGTCGCAAAATTCTAAAGCACCTATATCTTAGTCTAAAGAAAAAGCACTTAAGGAATTTTACGGCAGAGCCTAAAAATCTAGAAATAAAAATAATTATGGCAAAAACTATGTCTTAAAACTAAATACGAGGGAAAAATACAAAAGTTACGCTAAAACAATTAAAAAGGAACAAAATATAAAAATATACTAAAAGTTGTAAAAAGGACAATTTTTATAAAAATATTATTTTTATATTATTTATTTTATAAAACTATTAATTTTATAAATTAATTAAACTAATTAAACTAATTAAACTTAAATAATACAAATTAATAATTAAAACTAAATTAATAATTAAAAATTAAACCCTAATTAGGGTTATAATAATAAAAATTATATATTAATTAAAACCCTAAACAGGCGGCTGAGGTTACCAGGCCTGTCAAATCACCTCATGCGATCGCATGAGGTGTTAGTTGATTTTCCATGCGATCGCATAGCTTGCAAAATTGGGTCAGGCTCTGGGCTGCAACAGTGATCGGGCAGAGTATGTTTTTTATATTTTTTTTTTGTTTTTTTGTTTTGCTGTTTTGATTTTTCTATTTTAAATAAATACAAAATATTTAAATAAAATTTATATTTTTACAAACTTAAAAATAAAAATAAAGAAACTTTATAAAACTTATATATTTAACAACTCTTAAAAATATTTATATTTTTGTTTTTCTAAAATGACATATAAATATATTTATACAAAAATAAATTAAAAATATAGCGTTTCGCCGAGTTCCCCGGCAGCGGCGCCAAAAATACTTGATGTTATGCGAGGTGTATATAAAATAGCTTAAATTTTAGCAAGAAATATTATTAAATACGATACAAATTTACACAAGATATTTATTTATTTATAGAATGGATATACTTAAACCTTGCTACAACACTTATAGGTAGTGTACCTAATCGTACAGTAGTGTAGTTTTTAGTAAGTCCGGTTCGTTCCACCGTGAAAATCTTTTAATCAAAGCTTAACGCTATATTAGTTTAATTTATAAAAATACGAATATATATATATAAGTAATATTATTATTTTAAAGGGGGTTTTTACCGTTTAATGACCGGTTTGTTGATTTTAAAACTTTAATCGCAGTTAAAACAAAATGTAAAATATTAAATAAATAAAAGACTTAATTTAAAGCGTAAAGTAAATAACGATAATGAAATTGCGATAAATAAAAGTGCGATAAAATAAACTTGCGATAATTAAAAAGTACGATAATTAAAATTGCAATTAAATATAATAACAATAAAAAAAAGTGCGATAATTAGAAGTGCAATTAACTATAAAATAAAGGAAATTAAATATGATATAAAAGAATTATGCTTATTTAAACTTTCCGTAATCATGATGTTTGACGTGTTGATTTTAGTTTTATGCCCATGGATTAATTGTCCTTTGTCCTGGATTATTTAATATGTCCGTCTGGTTTTTGTCCATAACAGTCCATCAGTCATAAATATAAAGTGCGAGTGTCCTCGTCAAATTATCCTTATACCCGAAGTTTAAATATTCCAACTAATTTGGGACTTAAACTGTAAAAAGATTTTAATACTTTGTTTAATAATTACATCAGGATGTTGACTGAGTGTAACCCAAGGTTTTAATACTTTGTTATCAATTATGCCAAGTGTCCTTGTACATAATTTCACCCCTGTTTTAATATTTCTAGTGGCTATTAATCCATTCCCGTGTCCGGTTAAATGAACGATTATTCGTACATATAAATACCCCGCCCATTGTGTCCGATCGAGTGTATATGGTTATTTATAGGGACGTCCAATTGTAAATCTTTATATTAACATTAACAAACTATCATTTAGTTAAACAAATATAAAGCCCATTAATAGCCCATAGTCTAATTTCCACAAGTGTCGTTCTTTTGTCCAAACCCCAATTATGGTACAAAGTCCAATTACCCAATTTTAATATTTTTAGCCCAACATCATGATTACTTCGGATTAAATAAGCATAATAATAACTTAGCTACGAGACATTAAATTAAAAAGGTTGAACATAACTTACAATGATTAAAAATAGCGTAGCGTTACACGGACAGAATTTCGACTTACACCCTTACAACAATTGGCTAACATACCCTTATTATTAGAATTAGAATTAAAATTAAAATTAAAATATAAATATAAATATATACTACGTATATAGATAGAGAGATTGATATATATTGAAAAATGGTGCACCAAAGCTCGATTTTTATAGGCCTGTGATCTGGAAAAGGGACTCATGCGATCGTATGGATTTATGCCTTCCAGGCCATGCGATTGCATGGTCAGCTGGGGAGAGCCACTTTTGATTGTTTTCTTCTGCTGACGTTTATTTAAATGTAATATAATATATATATTAATTTTAAGAATTAATTATATATTATATTATATTCATATGCATAGTTGACTTGTAATTTTTAGTCCGTTGCGTCGAGCGTTGAGAGTTGACTCTGGTCCCGGTTCCGGATTTTCGAACGTCCTTGCGTACAATTTAATATCTTGTACTTTTCGTTTTGAATCTTGTACTCTTGTAATTTTGAGATGTTTCTTATCAATAATTGGAACCTCATTGATTGTATTTTGTACTTTTGAGCTTTTTGGTCGTTTGCGTCTTCAATTCGTCGAATATGTCTTTTGTCTTCACCTTTTATTATTTAAACGAATATCACTTGTAAATAGGACAATTGCAACTAAAAGCTTGTCTTTCTTGAGGAATAATGCTATGAAATATATGTTCGTTTTTAGCATTATTAAACATATGTCCTAATAATAGTCAACAACCGTATTTAGATACAATAGATTTCATTACCTCGCAACATTTTTGCTTAAAAATAACCCAAAATTTTCAAAATTCCTTCACCCGATCTTCATCGATCTTTTTCCAACTCGTAACCTCCGAAATATGAAAATTCTGTTACCAAAGTTTTACACACACTATTTTACTATGCGATCCTCTCGAAATTTTGTAAAATATATTTATTTACTACCATTCGTGCAAATTTTATAAATCGTATATGTTTATATAGTAAAGTAAATAAAATTTTCCTTTACTTATTTTTGACTAGTATATATAAAATTGTACTTTGACTTTTATAAATCAATTCTTTTATTCAAAAAATATTTTACTTAAAATAGTACATGTTGTACATAACTCTAGTTTTACTAAGAATTTCGTTCCTTTTTACATTATCACCTTAAACGACTCGAACTTCTATAAAGTTTTCATTACTTGTTTATATAAAATTTTTCGTATTATTCTACACCACGTAGTAATCACAATTCCTCTTGCCCTTCGAAACTTACCACTGAGTTCATCATTCAAAACTCAATGTTCTTAGTAACTTGTCCCTTGAAAGGTTGACCGTTGAGAAGATTTTACTTCTGATATCTCACGGTTAAACCACAACAACCTCGTAAAACGTCAATTCTATGATTTAATATCTTTTTGGCACAAGAAAGCATTTCTCAGATATTTCCTCATCCGGTGTAAACTTCTTTGTAGCCAATGATTCATATTTTTTTTTCATCTGCACTTAAACTCATAAGTGAATGATAGATCGACTCGCAAAAGGTGCGAGAACGTCTTTCAAATCAAGAGATCACACCTTTCGTGCAGTTTCCTATCAGAAATATAATTTATGATCCTTGCTATCCTCTCTAAAGGAGTTACCTTAAACGATTATGGTGTTTATGTGTTTACACTAAACATTTCTTCCTCACTAGTTACAACTAGATGTTATCCTAGTCAAGTTTCGACATCTGTTTCAATATATAGCTATAGATACATTCTGCAAATGTGCTTTCAAAAACTCTTTCCAAGGATAAGTTCGCATGTATTATAATCTTTCGTTAATATTTCATACCATTCTAAGGGCATCTTAGTAATTATGGCTTGCTTTGCATATAAGCCTGATTAGTGACTTATCAGTTGGAATCTCGTTTCGTCTATTCACATTAGACATTTCTTGAAAACCAAAGGTATCATGTCTATGGTTACCTTCCGGAATTTGAAGTTGGTACCCTCTCTAACAAACACAAGTCATGCATCAAACTACATGGATGTGATCTCCAAGTACTTCTCTCTGATTGTCTGCCCTAATGGTGACATAAACACTCAAGGTTTGAAATAAACTTAGTAAAGTTCGTTGCACATTTCAGGTGTCCAACTTACTGAAATGCTTGTACGACTAAAATATCACAATCCTTTTTAAGAAAACCTAGTCAGATGACACTCATGTTATTGATGTTATGCCAGGTGTATATAAAATAGTATTATTTTTACAACGAAATACTATTAAATACGATACAATTTTACACAAGATATTTATTTATTTATAGAATGGATATACATAAACATTGCTACAACACTTATAGACAGTGTACCTAATCGTACAGTAGTGTAGTTTTTAGTAAGTCCGGTTCGTCCACAGGGAACTCTTAAACAAGCTTAACGCTATATTAGTTTTAAATTTATAAAAATACAAATATATATATAAGTGATATTATTATTATAAAAGGGGGTTTTTACCGTTTAATGACCGGTTTATCGATTTTTAAAACTTTAGTCGCAGTTAAAACCTAATGTAAAATATTAAAAATAAATATAACTTAATTTAAAGCGTAAAGTAAATAACGATAATGAAATTGCGATAAATAAAAGTGCGATAAAATAAAATTGCGATAATTAAAGAGTACGATAATTAAAAGTGCAATTAAATACAATGACAATAAATAAAAGTGCGATAATTAAAAGTGCAATTAAATATGAAATATAAAGAATTATGCTTATTTAAACTTCCATAATCATGATGTTTGACGTGTTGATTTTTAGTTTATTCCCATGGGTTAATTGTTCTTTGTCCTGGATTATTCAATATGTCCATACGGATTTGTCCATAATAGTCCATCAGTCATAATCATAAAATGCGGAAGTCTTGGCCAAATTATTCTTATTCCCGAAGTCAAATATTCCAACTAATTGGGGATTCGAATTGTAACAAGGTTTTAATACTTTGTTTAATGAATACACCAGGTTATCGACTGCGTGTAAACCAAGGTTTTACTACTTTGTTAACAATTACACCAATTACCCTTAAATGTAATCCACCCCTGTTTCAACAAGTCTATTAACTATTAATCCAGTTCCGTGTCCGGTAAAATGAATAATTATTGGTATTTATAGATATCCCGCCCACCGTAACCAGTCAAGCGTATGTGGTTATATATAAATACGTCAAATTATAAGTCTATATATTAAATTAACGAGGTATCATTTAGTTAATATAAAGCCCATTAATAGCCCATAGTCTAATTTCCACAAATGTCGTTCTTTTGTCCAAACCCCAATTATGGTACAAAGCCCAATTACCCAATCTTAATATTTTTAGCCCAACATCATGATTACTTCGTCTTAAATAAGAATAATAATAACTTAGCTATGAGACATTAAATTAAAAATAACATTAACCATAACTTACAGTGATTAAAAATAGCGTAGCGTTACACGGACAGAATTTCGACTTACACCCTTACAACATTCGCTAACATACCCTTATTATTAGAATTAAAATTAAAATTAAAATTAAAATTATAATATATATATATATATATATATATATATATATATATATATATATATATATATATATATATATATATATATATGTTTACGTATGAGTAAGAAGAAGAAAAGATGTGTTAATTTCGTCCAAAACTCGCGAACTTTATAGGACCAGGCCTGGATTTCAGGACCATGCGATCGCATGGATTTTATGCCTCCAGGCCATGCGATCGCATGGTGGTAGGTAACAGCTCACATGATTTTTGTTTCTTTGCTTGTCGACGTTTTAATAAATAAATATAATATATAAATAATTATAAGAATTATTTAAATATTATATTATATTTATGTGCATAGTTGACTTGTAATTTTTAGTCCGTTGTGTGGAGCGTTGAGAGTTGACTTTGGTCCTGGTTCCGGATTTTCGAACATTCTCATGTATAATTTAATATCTTGCACTTTGCGTTTCGCGTCTTGTACTCTTGTAATTTTGAGACGTTTCTTATCAATAATTGGAACCACTTTGATTGTACTTTGTACTTTTGAGCTTTTTGGTCATTTGCGTCTTCAATTCGTCGAATCTGTCTTTTGTCTTCACTTTTTATTATTTAAACGAATATCACTTGTAAATAGAACAATTGCAACTAAAAGCTTGTCTTTCTTGAGGGATAATGCTATGAAATATATGTTCATTTTTAACATTATGAAAACATTTGATCTTTTGAAAATTAAATCTAGCTTTTACCCTAGATAAGTTTTCCGGAATAACCCTTCACCGGTGTTTGCAAATTATTTTTGTGGGTTTGGTGGGTTTCATATTTGAAAATTTTAGCTCAAAACTTGTGGTTTTGTGTCACCCACTTGCTAACCTTGTATTGGGAAAGCAACACGTCCAGTATACTTACTCCGTATATTACCTTTCGGGAAACTACCGTCCGGTTGTAAATGAAAGCGTTGAACAAGCAACTGTTAAGGCAATGTCCCCTGACATGCTTTTAATTATGGTCTATAACGTGTCGGATGCAATTACTATCCTTGGTAGCAGCAATAGTAAAGCTCACCCTTATAATTTTTGGGTCTGGCACAAGGTCCTGTCTTTGACCATGCTATACAACCACCGTTCTTACGGTTGACACCCGATTTGGTTCAGGTGACCTAATGAAGTCCAGGTGAATTCCTAGGATTTTACGTTCAATGGTAATGAATGCATTAAAAATGGGTTTTTCGAAAACAAATCGGTTTGTAATTTTGATCAAACTATTTTCTCGTTCAAGCTCGAGTTTAGATATCATCGAATTCCATGAATTTGTAATTCTCAATCTTTAAAAGTCAATCTCTAGGATTGAGTAATATCAGTCTTAAATGCTGATTTTTGATCTTTTAAGGAGATTATCCTTTCTGGGGATCTGATTCATTAGTCTTATCCAGCTAATTTGCACGGCGTCCTCCCCATTTTACAAGACAGATCCTCTCATGGTTATGATAAGTCTGACCACTTGGCGACTCTGTTTGATGCTGAGGTCCGTGAATTTCCTACTGATTTTAGTGATGACTTTTTTAGATTTTTCGTCAACCTACAGCTGGTCTGTACGACAACTTCATGACCTAAATCAAGAAGCGCGTTTCTTTTTCAGAAGACTTTACTTCCTTTTAATGATGGAATTGATTCATCGTGTAGATCCATCTTTCTTTCAAATATATTACAGTAAATTGGGTAAAATATTTAATTTTGTCCAAAACAAAAGTATCTTCAGTTATTTGTACAAAATTATGTGATATATGTTTTAAATAACTTGGTAAATTTTCCCCCCACTTGGCTTTTATTTTCTTTTATTTGCCTTTTTATTGTCCTCTATTCCATTTTAAATGAATTCTTAACATTTTAGTTTGTTTCTCAATTTATGTCCTTTCCAAGGTAACAACAATTTCGGTGTTAACACCTAGTTTTATCGTTCATAAATATGTATAAACATTATTTTGAGTTCATTTAATTGAAAATTTTGAAAAATTTTACTAGAATTGGGTAGTCAGTATATAAGACTAGGGCTGTTCTTTATTATCAGAGAGCACTAGATTCTAATACAACTGCTTTACTAGTATTTTTAATGGTAACCAAGTGTATAAGTTAAAAATTTTAAAAATCTGAAAGAATTTAACCCCTTCCCACACTTAAGATCTTGTAATGCCCTCATTTGCAAGAAATAAGTAACAATTTAAATTATTGAGGTGATTAGCGTAGAAAAATGATTAAATTTTACCAAAGTTTCCCATCATATTGGCTTTTTTTTTAATAAAAACCTTTACTTAATAAAACATAAATTAATAAATTTTAAAAATTTGTTTCTTTTAAGAATGAGGGCGTTTCGGATCGTTGTCCTAGTCCGTCCCTCGACAAAATTTTAAAATTTGTCAATTCAAAGCGCGGTTTTAAAAGTAGAGATTTTTGGGTTTTTTTTTAAATGTTTTTGGTATACTTTAGTTCAATAAGATTAAAAATAATGATAATAAAAGTTCTCGTCCCTCCCTTGGGTAGAACAATTTCGGTTCAACGACCTAGTCTTCAACTCACGACGAATTTTTAGAAATCAATTTTTTTAACTTAACGAAATAAAGTAAATTTTTGTTTTTAAATTCACACCAAACTTAATTTAAAATGCATAAAATTAAAAATTCATATTATTAAAAATTCACACCAAACTTATATTATATTTTTGTTTTTATACATACAAACTTATATTAAAAATATTAATTTTTCAAATATTTACAATTTTAAATATATTGATTTAAAAAGTTTACAATATTATTTTAATATTAATTTTAAAAACATGGTAAAAATAAAATTAAAAATCTTTTTGATCTTTTATCCCACTTTAATCAATCAAATATTATCAAAAATATACGCCCCTCTTTTCAGTAAAGTAATTTCGGCTATATTACCTAGTTTAACTCATGACGAATTTCTGAAATATTTTGGGTTGATTGATTAAAGATATTTATACCTTAAGAATAAACGGTAAATTTCGCAGTGATGTAATAAATTTTTGTATGATATCAATAATTTCGGTCGCAAAACCTAATTTTATTGAGTACCAATTTAATACTTTATAGCGAATGATTTAGCGTTTATTATCAAAAGGTTAAAAATAATAAAAATAAAAATTGAAAACTGTACAAACTTACCTATGAAATAGAATTCTTAGTGACCTGTTTTAGCCCACTCATAAGATAGTCGGACTAATTGGTTTTCCATAGCTACATAGGCGTAAACATATGAACGGTCCGTCTCTGCATAAAGTAACAAATTCAGTATTGGAATATGTCTGATTCGTTGAACATTTTCCTTCGTGTGACCATTTTCCGCATTTGTGACATCTTTCAAGGTGTCGTGCTCTTCTTTTCGCTGCGGATTTTGATTTTCCTTTACCAAACTGTAACTTATTATTTTCGTTTCTGGATTCTTTTCTTACTCCGTCCAATTTACCACTGATTAATGATACTATTTCACTTGGAAGGGTGTCATTATTACGTTTAGTGATCAAAGCGTGTAGCATTAGACCATGGTTTAGTTCACAGGAAGTCTTCATCTCGTAAAACCTAAAAAAATAAAAATTCAGAATGGGGGGAGAAGACTAGTTCTTTAGGGTCTGCTAGGGAAAGACCATTCGGGTTCCATTTTCGAGAACTACACGAAAACAGAACATCTAACTCTAACAGAAATACATACTATCCTTTAAAGACTTGATTCTCCCCACACTTAGTTAGATGTGGTGTTGAAATTGTGATTAACTTCGTTATTTTCAATTGGACTATCAACAATTTGTATATCTCTGACTTTTTCTTCAATCCATTTGTTGATTTCCTCCATAGCTTTCACAAATTCAACTAACATCGCCTTTTCTTTTGACGATAAATTGGATAGTAATCGGTTACATAACTTAAAGTTTCCCTTAATCTTAGCATCGTGAATCCGTTTATAAAGTTTCTTCGCTGAACTGTTAAAAACGGGTTCATCTAATTTCATATCATCAATGGGGTTCTTTGTGATCGGATCATCATTAAGTGTTTCTTCATCTTCCCCACACTTATGCGTTTTTATTGGTTTAACAGTTTTGGTTGGTGGAGATCTAAACTTTCGGTTCACAAAGGTGATCGATTTATCACTATCCCTAAGTGTCATTCTACCTTCTCTTACTTCAATGAATGCCTCAGTGGTTGCTAAAAATGGGCGACCTAAAATTAGAGGAATATCAAGGTTTTCCTCCATATTAATCACTATGAAGTTTGCAACAAAGGTCAAACTTTCCACGTTAATAAGTAAATTATTTGCTATTCCAACCGGGTGTTTAATGGTTAGGTCAAATGATTGAACACCTATTTTGGTTGGTTTTAATTTACTCATACCTAATCTTTTGTATAAGGAAAGAGGCATAATATTTGCACTTGCTCCTAAATCTGCGAGTCCATTATATACAGCACCATCATTAAGCAAGCAAGAAATGATAAATTCACCCGGGTCTCCTGCTTTAGTAAGTCGAGTTGGTTTGTAAACCTTTTTCGGGTGTTCTTTTTTTGGTTCTTTCACTTCTATTTGAACTTCTTGTTCACATTTTTCTTCGTTTCTTGGAATGGGAGGTTTGTATAAGAATTCTTCTTCATCACTCAAATTTGAATCCTCCCTATTTTCCAATTTTGATTTTTCATATGTTGTTGATAACATATTTATGTTTTCATTTTGAAGGTTTTCTTGGGTGGTGAAATTATGATTGACTTCATTGTCAACTTCCATCGAACCATGTATGTAATGTTTAACTCTGTGACCATTAACTTTAAATTCAATCCCATTTGAATTTATTAACTCTATCGTTCTGTACGGAAAAACTCTTTTGACTATGAATGGTCCAGACCATCTTGATTTCAATTTTCCAGGAAATAGCTTGAATCGTGAATTAAAAAGAAGAACTATGTCTCCTTCTTTAAATTCTTTTGAACTTCTGATTCTTTTATCATGCCATTTCTTCGTTCTTTCTTTATAGATTAACGAATTTTCGTATGCTTCATGTCTTAATTCTTCTAATTCGTTTAGCTGACTTAATCGTAGACGTCCGGCTTCATGTAAATCAAGATTACATGTCTTCAAAGTCCAAAATGCTTTATGTTCAATTTCTACTGGAAGATGACATGCTTTTCCGTAAACGAGTTTAAAAGGTGTGGTTCCAATTGGAGTTTTGTAGGCTATTCTAAAAGCCCAGAGTGCATCCTCCAATTTCATGGACCATTCCTTCAGATTTGATCCTACGGTTTTCTCTAGAATACGTTTTAAAGCTCAGTTGGTATTTTCAACTTGTCCACTTGTTTGTGGATGATATGCGGTGGAGATTTTATGAGTTACTCCATATCTTTTGAGAACTTTCTCAAGTTGATTATTACAAAAATGAGTACCCCGATCACTTATTAAAGCTTTCGGTGTTCCAAACCTAGCAAAAAGACGTTTTAAGAAGTTGACTACAACTCGCACATCGTTAGTTGGGAGAGATTGTGCTTCCGCCCATTTAGATACATAGTCAATGGTAACGAGATAGTATAGATTATTATGAGATTTTGGAAATGGACCCATAAAGTCAATACCCCAAATGTCAAATACTTCACATACTTTAATGACATTTTGTGGCATTTCATCACGTTGACTTATTTTTCCGGCCCTTTGACAAGCATCACAGGATTTGCAAAGAAGGTGTGCGTCTTTGAAAATTGTAGGCCAATAGAATCCAGCATCGTAAACTTTTCTAGCTGTAAGTTGAGGCCCATAATGCCCTCCTGTTGGTCCTGTGTGACAATGGTTTAAGATTTGACTGGCTTCATCTCCGAATACACATCGGTGTATTATTCCATCGGGACAACTTTTAAACAAATGTGGATCTTCCTAGAAATAGTGTTTTATATCACTAAAGAATTTCTTTCGTTTTTGGTATGATAATCCTTTTTCAAGGAATCCACATACTAATTAGTTTGCAT
Source organism: Rutidosis leptorrhynchoides (assembly GCF_046630445.1). Taxonomy (NCBI): domain Eukaryota; kingdom Viridiplantae; phylum Streptophyta; class Magnoliopsida; order Asterales; family Asteraceae; genus Rutidosis; species Rutidosis leptorrhynchoides. The sequence continues at coordinate 217,999,066 of NC_092341.1, read as the reverse complement.
AGTCTGCAAACCATGGAATTTCATTATAATCTATCTTCAATAGATATTCATCAGGAAATTTTTCTTGTATGGCCGATTCATTTAGAACTTCTAATTCAGGATTTTCAAGACGAGAAAGATGATCAGCGGCGAGATTTTCTGCTCCCTTTTTATCTCGGATTTCAATACCAAACTCTTGTAAGAGTAAGATCCAACGGATTAATCTTGGTTTAGCATCTTGTTTCGAAAATAGGTATCTAAGAGCATAATGGTCGGTATAGACCACCGTTTTAGCTAGAACGAGATATGAACGAAATTTGTCAAAAGCAAAGACAATAGCAAGGAGTTCTTTTTTAGTAGTTGTGTAATTTGTCTGTGCTCCTTGTAACGTCTTACTAGCATAATAAATAGGTTGAAATTGTTTTTCAATCCTTTGTCCTAAAACTGCTCCCATTGCAAAATCATTTGCATCGCACATTAGTTCAAACGGTAGATTCCAATTTGGAGTTATCATGATTGGCGCATTAGTGAGTTTTTCTTTAAGAATATTAAAAGATTTGATGCATTCATCTAAAAAGATAAATGGAGCATCCTTTTCTATGAGTTTATTCATAGGAGTGGCAATTTTAGAAAAATCTTTTATGAAACGTCGGTAAAAACCGGCATGCCCTAGAAAACTCCTAACTCCTCTAACATTCGTGGGATGTGGAAGTTTAGCAATTACATCTACTTTAGCTCTATCCACTTCAATTCCTTCGTTTGAAATTTTATGACCAAGAACGATGCCTTCTTTAACCATGAAATGGCATTTCTCCCAATTAAGTACTAGATTTGATTGTTCGCATCTAATAAGCATTCGTTCAAGATTAACTAGACATGATTCAAAAGTATCACCGAAGACTGAAAAGTCATCCATGAAAACTTCCATGCATTCTTCTATCATGTCATGAAAAATCGCCATCATGCACCTTTGAAAGGTTGCAGGGGCGTTGCAAAGTCCAAATGGCATGCGTTTGTAAGCAAAAGTACCATAAGGGCAAGTGAACGTGGTTTTCTCTTGATCCTTGGGTGCTATTGGAATTTGAAAATATCCGGAAAAACCATCAAGAAAACAATAGTAACTATTTCCGGCTAATCTTTCCAACATTTGATCAATAAAAGGTAAGGGAAAGTGATCTTTTCTGGTGGCGTCATTTAATTTTCTATAATCAATACAAACACGCCATCCTGTTACAGTCCTAGTAGGAATAAGCTCATTTTTCTCATTTGTGATGATAGTCATGCCACCCTTCTTAGGTACGCATTGAACTGGGCTTACCCATGGACTATCAGAAATTGGATAAATTAAACCTGCATCAAGTAGTTTAATAACTTCTTTCTTAACAACATCTTGCATATTAGGATTTAGTCTTCGTTGGCGTTGCACATACATTTTATGACCTTCTTCCATAAGGATTTTATGTGTGCAATACGAAGGACTTATTCCTTTAATGTCATGAATCTTTCATGCAATAGCTGGTTTATGAGCTTTTAACACAGAAATAAGTTGAGATTTTTCATTTTCAGTAAGAGAAGACGATATTATTACAGGTAATTCAGATTCACCATGTAAATAAGCATATTCCAAATGGTTTGGAAGTGGCTTTAACTCTAATGTCGGTGGTTCTTCTATCGATGATTTGTATCGATATCTGTCTTCCTCTTTTAGAATTTGAATTTCTTCTGTTGTTGGTTCATATCCATTAGCCATAAGTGTAGCTAACATTTCAGTTTCATCAATTGGTTCAGTTCCTTCTCCTAAAGAACATTCTCCTGTTCCTTGTAATTCTAGAAATTCTTCTAATAATTCTGCATGTGATTCTATAATTTGAATATAATAACATGTATCATCTGCAGATTGCGGTTGTTGCATGGCTCTATCAACTGAAAAGGTAACACTCTCGTCCTCTATACTTAGGGTCAGTTTCTTACCGAACACGTCTATCATTGCTTTAGCCGTGTTTAAGAATGGTCTTTCGAATATGAGAGGTACTCGAGAATCTTCTTCCATGTCCAGAATAACAAAATCTACTGGAAATACTAAAGTACCAACTTTAACTAGCATGTTTTCCATTATCCCTCTAGGATATTTTATTGATCTATCGGCTAGTTGTATGCTTATTCTTATTGGTTTCAATTCTCCAAGGTCTAGTTTAGCGTATAGTGAATACGGCATTAGATTTATACTAGCACCTAAGTCTGCCAATGCTTCTATTGAACTAAGACTACCCAGAAAACATGGAATTGTGAAACTTCCTGGATCTGATAATTTTTCTGGTATCTTATTCAACAGCACTGCAGAACAATTAGCATTCATAGTAACAGCCGAGAGTTCTTCCATTTTCTTTCTATTTGTGATTAGATCTTTCAGAAATTTAGCATATCTAGGCATTCCTGAAATCACATCAATGAAAGGAAGATTGACATTTATCTGTTTAAACATATCCAAGAATTTGGATTGCTCGGCTTCAAGTCTCTCTTTTCTCATTTTACTCGGGTAAGGAAGTGGTGGTTGGTATGGTTTAACATAAGGTTTAGCCTTAACTGTGTTATCTTCATTAACCTTTTCAACTACCGGTTCTGTTTCCTTATCTTGTTCATCCTTAACTGTAATACCACTTCTCGTGGTAATGGCTTTAGCTGTTTCATTCCAGGGGTTAGCATTTGTATCACTAGGTAGACTTCCTGGTTTCCTTTCACCTATCAACCTTGCTAGGTTACTTACTTCTTATTCCAAATTTTGAATAGAAGCTTGTTGATTTCTAAATGCTTGAGCATTTTGTTCATTGGTTTGTTTCTGAGATGTGGAAAACTGAGTTTGAGATTCAACTAGCTTCGACATCATGTCTTCTAAATTTGGCTTCTTATCATCGGTTTGTGGTGGTTTATTTTGAAAATTAGGTCTTTGCTGATTGTAAGTATTATTGGATACTTGTTGATTCCTAGGACCTTGTTAGTTGTTGTATGAAACATTTTGGTTATAGTTCTGATTTTGATTGTAGATCGGTCGTGGCGGTTGATAATTATTCTGATAATTATTTCCAGGCCTTTGGTTTATGTATGAAACATTCTCTCTTTGTTCCATTGTTAGTTCAATACTGAGACAATCTTTTGTCAAATGTGGTCCTCCACACTGCTCACAACTAATTCGTATTGAGTGAATATCCTTAGTCATCATTTCCATTCGTCTCTCGACAGCATCTATCTTTGTAGAAATGGAATCTAAGTCATGGCTAGAATCGGCTCTAGCTACTTTAGATGATCTAACGATATCTTTTTCTTGGTGCCACTCATGTGAGTGGGAAGCAGTGTTATCAATAATTTTGTAAGCGTCAGTTTCTGTTTTCTTCATAATGGAACCACCAGCTACTATATCGATGTCTTTTCTTGTTGTCATGTCGCATCCTTGGTAGAATATTTGTACTATTTGACAGGTGTCTAACCCATGTTGCGGACATCCTCTCAATAACTTTCCAAATCTTGTCCACGCCTCATATAGAGTTTCGTTTGGTTTCTGTATGAACGTAACAATTTCTCCTTGAAGTCTCACGGCTTTAGATGCCGGAAAGAATTGTTTAAGAAAATTTTCAACTAAAACATCCCATGTATCAATCGCTCCTTCAGGTAACGATTCCAACCAATCTTTGGCTTCTCCCTTTAAAGTCCAGGGAAATTACATGAGATATATCTGTTCATCCTCCACTTCTCTTATTTTAAATAGTGTGCAGATCCTATTAAAGGTACGAAGATGTTCATTTGGATCTTCCTTCGGTGCACCACTAAATTGGTATTGATTAGTTACCATATGTAGGATTTGTCCCTTGATTTCATAATCTGGCGCATTAATGTCAGGTTGAGTAATTGCGTGACCTTGGCCAGTGCGTTTAGCTCACATTCGGTCTTCCATACTTAGAGGTTTCAGATTTTCCATAATTGAATTTGTTGAATCTGAATCACTAGAGGATTCTGATTTAATGGTTGGTTCCTCAACAATCTCTGTTTGAATGATTGGTGGTTCCGGAGGAAAGATTAATGGTTCAGGATCTATGAATTATCCCTGAATATTCTCCGGATTCTCAATTGTGAGGTCGAGTTCAAAAAATGGATTATTGGAAATTTGAATTGGAGTACTTGGTCGACTGGATGACGATTCTAAAGAAAAATCAACGGCGACAATATTTTCTAGATGTCTTGATCTAGTTACAGGTGGTGAACGTACAAAAGGTGGTGAACGTTTTGCTCGGTGCATTCACTGAATATTCTATTAGTTTTTTAAAAAAAGAAAAATTATATAAGTTATCCAATTAATAGACTTTTCTGATTTTGCCCACGTTTCGAATAGCCAAAAGATGCAGCAGAGGGGCAGGATTCGTTTGGTCTCAATATAATTGAGTACTGTTTGGCTCCAATAACCCGATCCATGTACAAATTCAACTATTACTACGAACCAGAAAATTTTGATGTCTATCAATTTAGCTACTTAAAATAATTTTTCGTTTAAATTTAAAGAAATTTTAGATAAGAAATAGAAAAAATCGAAGTCCTAAAAACTAGAGCATCGAGAAATAAGAAAGAAAAAGAGCGCGTCGAAAAACGTAGAAAAAAAATAAAAGGTCGAAAAATAATAAGCGTCGAAAAATAAAAATAAGAAAGTAGTGCGTCGAAACTTAAAAAGGAATTAAAAACTAAGAATTAAAAGTTACGTCTAAAGATATTAAAGCTTTAGAGAAATACTATATCCCAAATGGCAATAACTTAAAAAGGTACTAAAATTTAAAAACGGCGTCGCAAAATTCTAAAGCACCTAAATCGTAGTCTAAAGAAAAAGCACTTAAGGGATTTTACGGCAAAGCCTAAAAATCTAGAAGTAAAAATAACTATGGCAAAAACTATGACTTAAAACTAAATACGAGCGAAAAATACAAGTATTACGCTAAAACGAATAAAAAGGTACAAAATATAAAAATATACTTAAAGTTGTAAAAAGTATAATTTTTATAAAAATATTATTTTTATATTATTTATTTTATAAAACTATTAATTTTATAATCTATTAAAACTAATTAAACTAAATAATACAAATTAAATAAACTAGACTTAATCAATTAAAATACTAAAACCTAATTAGGGTTTAAATAATAATAATTAAAATATACCCCGTAATTAATGCTGAATTAGGGTTAACTGTGGCGTGTCAGACAGCTTCATGCGATCGCATGAGAATTTGCCTTCGGGCTCATGCGATCGCTTGAGCTAGGGTTACGGGCCAGGCCTTGGGCTGCTATAGTACGGGCCGAGTAGTTTTTATATATATATATTTTTCTGTTTTAAATATATTTTTATAATATATTTTTATATAAATTAAATAAAACTTATATTTTTACAAAATAAAGATAAAGAAACTTTATAGAACTTATATATTTAACAAACTCTTAAAAATATTTATATTTTTGTTTTTCTTTTTATATTTTCGTATATTTAAAACGTATTTTTACAAAAACGTATTTTTATAAAACTAAACTAAATTTTTTTTATATAGCGTTGCGCTTCCGGCGTTTAAGCAAGAATGTCCCCGGCAGCGGCGCCAAAAATACTTGATGTTATGCGAGGTGTATATAAAATAGTATTATTTTTACAACGAAATACTATTAAATACGATACAATTTCACGCAAGATATTTATTTATTTATAGAATGGATATACCTAAACCTTGCTACAACACTTATAGGCAGTGTAGCTAATCGTACAGTAGTGTAGTTTTTAGTAAGTCCGGTTCGTCCACAGGGAACTCTTAAACAAGCTTAACGCTATATTAGTTTTAAATTTATAAAAATACAAATATATATATAAGTGATATTATTATTATAAAAGGGGGTTTTTACCGTTTAATGATCGGTTTGTCGATTTTTAAAACTTTAGTCGCAGTTAAAACCTAATGTAAAATATTAAAAATAAATATAACTTAATTTAAAGCGTAAAGTAAATAACGATAATGAAATTACGATAAATAAAAGTGCGATAAAATAAAATTGCGATAATTAAAGAGTACGATAATTAAAAGTGCAATTAAACACAATGACAATAAATAAAAGTGCGATAATTAAAAGTGCAATTAAATATGAAATATAAAGAATTATTCTTATTTAAACTTCCATAATCATGATGTTTGACGTGTTGATTTTTAGTTTATTCCCATGGGTTAATTGTTCTTTGTCCTGGATTATTTAATATGTCCATACGGATTTGTCCATAATAGTCCATCAGTCATAATCATAAAATGCGGAAGTCTTCGCCAAATTATTCTTATTCTCGAAGTCAAATATTCCAACTAATTGAGGATTCGAATTGTAACAAGGTTTTAATACTTTGTTTAATGAATACACCAGGTTATCGACTGCGTGTAAACCAAGGTTTTACTACTTTGTTAACAATTACACCAATTACCCTTGAATGTAATCCACCCCTGTTTCAACAAGTCTATTAACTATTAATCCAGTTCCGTGTCCGGTAAAATGAATAATTATTGGTATTTATAGATATCCCGCCCACCGTACCCAGTCAAGCGTATGTGGTTATATATAAATACGTCAAATTATAAGTCTATATATTAAATTAACGAGGTATAATTTAGTTAATATAAAGCCCATTAATAGCCCATAGTCTAATTTCCACAAATGTCGTTCTTTTGTCCAAACCCCAATTATGGTACAAAGCCCAATTACCCAATCTTAATATTTTTAGCCCAACATCATGATTACTTCATCTTAAATAAGTATAATAATAACTTAGCTACGAGACATTAAATTAAAAATAACATTAACCTTAACTTACAGTGATTAAAAATAGCGTAGCGTTACACGGACAGAATTTCGACTTACACCCTTACAACATTCGCTAACATACCCTTATTATTAGAATTAAAATTAAAATTAAAATTAACATTATAATATATATACATATATATATATATATATATATATATATATATATATATATATATATATATGTTTACGTATGAGTAAGAAGAAGAAAAGATGTGTTAATTTCGTCCAAAACTCGCGAACTTTATAGGACCAGGCCTGGATTTCAGGGCCATGCGATCACATGGCTTTTGTGCCTCCAGGCCATGCGATCGCATGGTGGTAGGTAACAGCTCACATGATTTTTGTTTCTTTGCTTGTCGACGTTTTAATAAATAAATATAATATATAAATAATTATAAGAATTATTTAAATATTATATTATATTTATGTGCATAGTTGACTTGTAATTTTTAGTCCGTTACGTCGAGCGTTGAGAGTTGACTTTGGTCCCGGTTGCGGATTTCGAACGTCCTTGCGTATAATTTAATATCTTGCACTTTGCGTTTCGCGTCTTGTACTCTTGTAATTTTGAGACATTTCTTATCAATAATTGGAACCACTTTGATTGTACTTTGTACTTTTGAGCTTTTTGGTCGTTTGCGTCTTCAATTCATCGAATCTGTCTTTTGTCTTCACTTTTTATTATTTAAACGAATATCACTTGTAAATAGAACAATTGCAACTAAAAGCTTGTCTTTCTTGAGGGATAATGCTATGAAATATATGTTCGTTTTTAGCATTATCAGTTATCCCTTTGAATTACCTCTGCATTGATAATAAAATGCACTTCATAGAAGAACCTGTAGAAGTTATGGATCGTGAGATCAAAGGCCTGAAAGAGGACAACAGTTCCTATTGTTAAGATCCGTTGAAATTCACGAAGAGGCCCCGAGTATACCTGGGAACGTGAAGACTAGATGAAATGGAAATATCCATATCTATTCTCAACCGTTGATGCATCCGAGAAGTCTTCCTGAAACTTGGGGATGAAGTTTAAATTAATGGGGAGGTACTATAACAACCCTCATTTTTCCTTCATGAAATGACAGAAATGCCCTTAGGGTTTCATTTGTCATATTCTGTGTATTAGCACTAGAGTTGTTATCTGGATATATGTAACGACCCGGAAATTTCCGACCAAATTTAAACTCTAATCTCTATATGGTTCCGACACGATAAGCAAAAACCCTAAAGTTGACCCGCACTTTTTCGATCGTTCTATACTTATAAGATTAATATTTACATAAATTAAACCTTACCAACATGATAAGCAATCCAAATTGTTGAGACTTATGTTTTCAAAAAGAGTTTTACACAACGTTTGACCGTCTAGTTTGACCGATGATATCACGAACTATATAACATATGATAATTATACGTTTGTGTATATATATATGTATATATACATATTTAACATGGTTTATGGATGTTTTAATATCTCATTTTGTATTAATAACAATAAGTTATAAGTATATTTTGAAACTACTAACTTAAGTTTTCAAAACAATAACCATACATAATGTTATTTGATATAAATACTTATGATTTATAATGTTTATACATATAACGTATAAGTAATGTATTTAATCACTTTTAAGGACTTAATTACATAAAACAATATAATTATATTCACAAAAGATAGCTATATTTGAATCCTCGTTCCGTTTTCTCAAAGATTTCTACACGTATATTTAGGGTATATGTACCCGTATCATACGCAGCTTCTAGATGTATTTACTATTGGTATATACCAATAAAAATCTGCTCCTTAGCAGCCTTAAATGATTAAGAAACATGTGGAACCAACCATTTGTCATGTAGCATGAATTATTTAGCAAGAAAACAAAGTTAGGTATCATTTTTTTTCTTTATATACTAAAAACGTTTTTATGCATGCACACCATTTCTTCACCCCATTTTCTCATACTTACACTTCCATTTCTCTCTCAAAATACTCTTAACTTCATACTTGATCATCTCCAAGCATTTTCCCCATCATTTAGCTTCAAAAACAACACTTAAACCTCATAAGAAAACCTTTCCAAGAACACTTCAAAAATCCTTCCAAACTTACAAGTTTACTTCCAATCTTTTGATCCAACTCCACCACTCTTTTGGTTCTAGGATTTTACTCATCTTTTACAGCAACCTTGTCCAAGGAACTTGAGGTAGTAACTATGTTCATAACCTTATTCGATTCATATATATATAGCTATCTTATTTTGTGGTATAAAAATTTAACAACAAGAACATAGTTTGAAAGTTTTCAAACTTGTTTGCAAACTAAATAGATCCTTCTAACTTAACTTTTAAAATACTTCAAGACCTGTAATATAACTTAATTATATGTTAACTTAACAAGGTATAACTTGGTTTTTCAAAGAATACCTTAAAAACTGTTTTTACGACGTCGAAGTGCAACCGGGGACTGTTTTGGGTTGGATAATTAAAAACCATCTTAAACTTTGAATTGGAGGTTTATCTTCTGGAAAAATGATTTTTACTATAAATATGTTAACACATAAAAATTTCATGATTTAATTCAAAGTATAATTATTTTTAGAAAAATGGTCATTAAATGATATTTTTGTAACAAAAATGTTTAACTTCATAAGTTTCACTAAAGTTTCACCTATGCCGTGTGATTTTGAATACAAACTAAGGTATTTATAGTTCATAGTCTTAAAGAGGAACTCGATCCAAGGAGATGGCAAGTTGAATCAACGAAAACGGAGTTGTAACGAAGAAACTATGACCGAAACAAAATTGGTTATCCAAGACTAGTTTAGCCACGAAAATAATTGGGAGAAATTAAATAAATCACATCTTTCTAAGATAACATGATATTTTATATATATGTACTCATAATTCAATTTTATATGGTTCAGGATCACCCGTAAACAATACGAGAAGATTAATCATAAGATCCCATTATTGTACGCAACACGTCATTTGACAACACCGGTACTTTATGTACGCAACACGTCATTTGACAACACCGGTACCGTGGGTCAAGATTAATCTCGACCAATACATATACGATGGGGGTTTTATTCATTTCATTGGGGTTTATTAAACACCTAAAAATGAACCATTAAAATTGAATTACTATCATCGGACTGCTAACTACGGACTAAGGAATTATTAAAAGTATTAAAAGTATAACAAGTATATATATGTGACGATTGTTTAAAAATGAAAATATATTGATATATTATATATGGATAGGTTCGTGATATCAACCGGAAGACCAAGTCAAAATATTTATATCTTCAAGACAACAGTGAGTATATAGTCCCTTTTAAACTCTAAATATTTTTGGGCTGAGAATACATGCGCTGTTTTTATAAATGATTTACGTTATGGACACAAGTAACTGAAAAATATATTCTACGTTGAGTTGTACCACTGGCATATTTCCCTGTAGCTTGGTAACTAATATTTACAGCGGTATTGTAAACGCGAATCCTGTTGATAGATCTATCGGGCCTGACAACCCCAACCGGACTGGACGACCAGTATTCAACGGTTGCACAGTACTTCGTTTTGTGACTACACTTGGTACGGTGTAGTAAGATTTCATATTAAAGGGAATATGCGACGTGATTGAATGTTAAGTATGGTTACCAAGTGCTCAACCACTTAGAATATTTTTATGAAAATGTTTATATATGAAATCTTGTGGTCTATATATATATATATATATCGCTGCCGGCATTAAACCTGTATCTCACCAACTTTATGTTGACATTTTAAAGCATGTTATTCTCAGGTATGAATTAAGTCTTCCGCTGTGCATTAGCTCGTACTAAGGATACTACTTGAGGCTATTAAGGACTTATATCATAAGGCGTTGCATTCGAGTCATTGAAGTTCATAGAGACTATTATTAAGTAAATGGCGGTTTAGGTCATTTGAATATTATGAAATGTCAGGCGATTATGTCAATTCTGGATGTAACTATAGATTTCCTTTTAAGAATAAATGCAACGTTTGTAAGATGTATCATATAGAGGGCAAGTACCTCGCAATGTTATCAACTATTGTAATTCGTTTGTAATCAATATGGATAACGTCCGGATGATTAGTTTCGGATCCTTTCAGTTGGTATCAGAGCGTTGGTCTTAGCGAACCAGGCCTTGCATTAGTGTGTCTAACTAGTAGTTGTTAGGATACATTAAGTGAGTCTGGACTTTGACCGTGTCTGCTTGTCAAAAGTTTTGCTTATCAATCCTAGTCGGAAATCATCTGCTTATCATCCTTAGGGAACTGCCTGCTTATCATTCTTAAGTCTAGACACGTCTTACTGCATTTAGTGCATCGATAGTGTATAGACAAAATTCATATCCTAGCGTATCTGTTACTATAGACATTGCCTGACCTATTTCAAAGATTCTCCGTAATTCATGGGATTTTGATATTATATATACATATGTAAATTATGTATTGAAGAGTACCAAACCCAACTCCTATAATCTATTCCAAACCAAAAATTCATTTCTCTGACCATACAAGATGGATTCTTCATCCAGCTCAAATTCCTCCGACTTCGATAGCTTCACCGATATGGATTTCCATTCGAGCTCCGAGAACAGCGTTACCGGAATGGATCAACCAATTTCCCATCATCTATTCTAGATGAATTGGGGATGGGTTCGTAATATACTAAATTTCTGGAGGCAAGAAGAAGGTGATCCATTCCATCCACCAAATTGTCCTCTTAACGATGAACCTGAAGCACTTACCGGCGAACCTATTCGAAACACCATTTTCTCGCTCATTTCTAGAGTATCTCGTCATGACTACATACTATCCCATATTTCGAATCTTGTTCATTCGCTCGTTCCAACTGTCAATCATCCCGGTATAATAGAAGAAGTCAACGAGCTTCGCGCTCGGGTAGTGGCTTTAGAAAATACGGTGCGAAGGTTACAAACACCAGCAGCAGCACCAGCAGCATAATCTGTATCACTATCAACAACGCCGACAGTACTCTTGTCACCCCCAAAATCTCAACATCACAAACTGTATCTCGGATATCAACATCACATACCTCAAAAACCTCATCGGAACTTCGAGTATGATCTTCGTTCTATATATCGTTCTACATCGATTATCTTCGCTTTACGTATCGTTTTACCTCATTTATCTTCGTTCGACCTGGCGATTATGTAATCTCTAATGCTTTAGAAGTTATGTAATCTAGTATTAACGATAAATCAAATGAGTTTAATACTTCATTGACTCATTGAATCTATGATTACATCTGAAGAAAATATATATGCAAGTATATTTTTATAAAGATTGTAATTAAAAATTCTTTCGTACAAACTGTTAATGATGAAAATATTTTAACGGGTGGGTAGTACCCGAGGAATATTTAGAATTCACATTAATAAGTTACGTTGTACATTCTCTAAATCTGATTCAACGGTCATTTACTATCCTACTTACAACTACCGATATACGTATCCGTTCACCACAGAATAACCATTTCTATTCAAATTTCATATTTGGATTTTGATCTATCAGAATCCAACAAGTGGCATAATGAAGAAAACATTGGACAAAAATAAAAAGTGTTAGAAACAAATGAATTAATTAATTGAAATTGTGGTAGGATTTCACGCTAACTGTTCTGGCTAACTGTTCCCAGTTAACTGATTAACATTTAATTTATCGCAATTTACATTCTCGCAATTTTATTTATCATCATTTAATTTCTGTTATTTACTTTTACGCACTTTAAATAACGGGACACGTATGCAAGGTTTCGACTTATCATATCGACCCATCTATATATATATTTCGGAACAACCGTAGACACTCTATATGTGAAGGCGGGAGTTGGCTATACAGGGTCGGAGTTGATTTCAAAATATATATATACTTTGAGTTGTGATCGACACCGAGACCGGTATACGGGTCACGATACGTATTATTTAATTCGAATATTATATATTAAATTATATATGAATCATTGAACCATCGGACTATTGGACTGCTAACTTTGGACAATTAAAATGAATTAAATTAAAATATTGATTATAACATATGAAACTAAATAATTCTTCAAGTTTGCCACTTGATTTCATCCTAAACCTCATTTGTACTTCGACAATTATAATCCTCGTTCAAATCTTTTCATGATTCTTGAAAACACTTCAATCGAGAAGTTGAACCAGCCGCACCTCGTTTACGGAAGAAAGATTTATGCATACAGTTATACACCTGAAACTTTCAAAACCGAAGTTATCATTAAAACTTATCCGCGTCAAATTCCTTATCATTCAATGGCAAAAACAACCTTACATTTCTCTTTTCAATATCAGTCACAGCTCCACTTTGATTTCTCAGTAGGACCACTCTTATTATAACCTCGATATATATACCTTGTCCTTTAACCATTGTTACTGGAGAACCTTTCATATTCCACGACATCATGTACCAGCAGCTTGTCATCTTTTTGGCAGAATCCGCAATTAGTATTTTAAAAATCTCGCAAAACTTCTCAGTCATACCTATAACGTCTATTCCTAAGGATTTCATACTCCGAAGGTGAAGTTTCTGAAAAACACCCTGAATTATGAAGTAGTTCTTTAAATGCTAATGAAGCAGCGAAAATTGTAAACGATTTTAAACAGTCAAAAGTTTGATGATGAAGCACAGTGTGTCGATAAAACTCAGAAAAAGAGAAGAGTTGGAACCGGAAAACGGTTTGAGCAAAGTATGAAAGAGGTTGTGGATAAATAACAAGAACTGAATCTGCTTTCAAAGGATTCAAACGATTCAGTGCCTGCTGAAACCATTAGTAAAAACCCTACCCCTTATTCTAAACCTCTCCCGATGATATTCTTCATCATCATCTTATCTTAGATATTATAAGATATCTTCATATCTTCCGTTATACATATTCTCCATATTTCTGGAGATATTTTCACAACTATTCTTATCTGAGAATATTTATCTCTCCGTAATATCTGCATTACAACATAAAAGAAACTGTGTCAATTTCTAAATTTTGAAACCTCCAAGTTTAAAATATGAATGTTTTAAAGTAGTGTTGGGAACTGATGCATGAATTAGTATAATATAATGAAACTTGATCAACTTCATTATATTACAGTAAGTCATGTTAAGTTTCTAATGGAATGTGATGATTCACAGTACCGTCATCATGTGCCATGTTACACGGCTCTTACCTTCTATCAAGTCTCCAAACATATTAGAACGTATCACCTTGATAGTTCTATTTTTTCGGAATATTCGAGTAATTTAACGAATCAAGATCGTGCCATTACAATTTCATTCTAAAACCAATAGCTAGGTTCATTCCAAATTTCCTACCTACGAATTTCGGACCATTGTTCGCTTGGCTCGAGGACGGGAAGAAGAAATGAAGGGACAAAACCTCAGAATAGAAATAGGAACATAAACCACAGCAAATAAGAGAGAGCATTAACTGTGGATGACAATGATTTTAAGGGACGGGAGTAGGAACATCGAAATATAAGGGAAGGTATAAAACCTAACAACAACCCCGAAACTACAAACCGTGCATATCAATACGTATTGCAACGTAAAGGTACGGGAGAATTAAAAACATTATAATTCCAAGGAAAGGATAAAAGAGAATAGATTCTTCTGGTGGTAGATGAAAAAGAAGAATGAAAGATATGAAAGTTAGAAATATAACAAGGGTTAGAATGGGATGGAGCATATTAGCGAATGTCTTAAAGTAGGAACTAAAGAGAAAGAATAGAAGATGTGGGAAGAAAGAAAGGGAAGGAGGTAAATTTATAGTAAAATATTCGACAAAGAAATCAAAACAGATTGCCGCGTTAAATCAAAGAAGATCCTGATCGCCGCAAAACTAAATCTTATTACATAAGATTTTCTTTAAAACCCTTAAATCCCGGAAATCGATCATAATCACGTCATCGGTTACAACAATTCTATATTTACTCATTTCACTCTTTTGTGATAGCTTCGCTCGTGCGTCTCACATAACCAAATCGTTTTATCTAAATCTTTCAATAATGATAAAATTTCATTATTACCTCATATTCGTCATGAAAACATTCCTATTGTTATTTATGACAACCTCTACCAAATTTCGAGGACGAAATTTCTTTAACGGATGGGTACTGTAACGACCCGGAAATTTCCGACCAAATTTAAACTCTAATCTCTATATGGTTCCGACACGATAAGCAAAAACCCTAAAGTTGACCCGCACTTTTTCGATCGTTCTATACTTATAAGATTAATATTTACATAAATTAAACCTTACCAACATGATAAGCAATCCAAATTGTTGAGACTTATGTTTTCAAAAAGAGTTTTACACAACGTTTGACCGTCTAGTTTGACCGATGATATCACGAACTATATAACATATGATAATTATACGTTTGTGTATATATATATGTATATATACATATTTAACATGGTTTATGGATGTTTTAATATCTCATTTTGTATTAATAACAATAAGTTATAAGTATATTTTGAAACTACTAACTTAAGTTTTCAAAACAATAACCATACATAACGTTATTTGATATAAATACTTATGATTTATAATGTTTATACATATAAAGTATAAGTAATGTATTTAATCACTTTTAAGGACTTAATTACATAAAACAATATAATTATATTCACAAAAGATAGCTATATTTGAATCCTCGTTCCGTTTTCTCAAAGATTTCTACACGTATATTTAGGGTATATGTACCCGTATCATACGCAGCTTCTAGATGTATTTACTATTGGTATATACCAATAAAAATCTGCTCCTTAGCAGCCTTAAATGATTAAGAAACATGTGGAACCAACCATTTGTCATGTAGCATGAATTATTTAGCAAGAAAAAAAAGTTAGGTATCATTTTTTTTCTTTATATACTAAAAACGTTTTTATGCATGCACACCATTTCTTCACCCCATTTTCTCATACTTACACTTCCATTTCTCTCTCAAAATACTCTTAACTTCATACTTGATCATCTCCAAGAATTTTCCCCATCATTTAGCTTCAAAAACAACACTTAAACCTCATAAGAAAACCTTTCCAAGAACACTTCAAAAATCCTTCCAAACTTACAAGTTTACTTCCAATCTTTTGATCCAACTCCACCACTCTTTTGGTTCTAGGATTTTACTCATCTTTTACAGCAACCTTGTCCAAGGAACTTGAGGTAGTAACTATGTTCATAACCTTATTCGATTCATATATATATAGCTATCTTATTTTGTGGTATAAAAATTTAACAACAAGAACATAGTTTGAAAGTTTTCAAACTTGTTTGCAAACTAAATAGATCCTTCTAACTTAACTTTTAAAATACTTCAAGACCTGTAATATAACTTAATTATATGTTAACTTAACAAGGTATAACTTGGTTTTTCAAAGAATACCTTAAAAACTGTTTTTACGACGTCGAAGTGCAACCGGGGACTGTATTGGGTTGGATAATTAAAAACCATCTTAAACTTTGAATTGGAGGTTTATCTTCTGGAAAAATGATTTTTACTATAAATATGTTAACACATAAAAATTTCATGATTTAATTCAAAGTATAAGTATTTTTAGAAAAATGGTCATTAAATGATATTTTTGTAACAAAAATGTTTAACTTCATAAGTTTCACTAAAGTTTCACCTATGCCGTGTGATTTTGAATACAAACTAAGGTATTTACAGTTCATAGTCTTAAAGAGGAACTCGATCCAAGGAGATGGCAAGTTGAATCAACGAAAACGGAGTTGTAACGAAGAAACTATGACCGAAACAAAATTGGTTATCCAAGACTAGTTTAGCCACGAAAATAATTGGGAGAAATTAAATAAATCACATCTTTCTAAGATAACATGATATTTTATATATATGTACTCATAATTTAATTTTATATGGTTCAGGATCACCCGTAAACAATACGAGAAGATTAATCATAAGATCCCATTATTGTACGCAACACGTCATTTGACAACACCGGTACTTTATGTACGCAACACGTCATTTGACAACACCGGTACCGTGGGTCAAGATTAATCTCGACCAATACATATACGATGGGGGTTTTATTCATTTCATTGGGGTTTATTAAACACCTAAAAATGAACCATTCAAATTGAATTACTAACATCGGACTGCTAACTACGGACTAAGGAATTATTAAAAGTATTAAAAGTATAACAAGTATATATATGTGACGATTGTTTAAAAATGAAAATATATTGATATATTATATATGGATAGGTTCGTGATATCAACCGGAAGACCAAGTCAAAATATTTATATCTTCAAGACAACAGTGAGTATATAGTCCCTTTTAAACTCTAAATATTTTTGGGCTGAGAATACATGCGCTGTTTTTATAAATGATTTACGTTATGGACACAAGTAACTGAAAAATATATTCTACGTTGAGTTGTACCACTGGCATATTTCCCTGTAGCTTGGTAACTAATATTTACAGCGGTATTGTTAACGCGAATCCTGTTGATAGATCTATCGGGCCTGACAACCCCAACCGGACTGGACGACCAGTATTCAACGGTTGCACAGTACTTCGTTTTGTGACTACACTTGGTACGGTGTAGTAAGATTTCATATTAAAGGGAATATGCGATGTGATTGAATGTTAAGTATGGTTACCAAGTGCTCAACCACTTAGAATATTTTTATGAAAATGTTTATATATGAAATCTTGTGGTCTATATATATATATATATATATATCGCTGCCGGCATTAAACCTATATCTCACCAACTTTATGTTGACATTTTAAAGCATGTTATTCTCAGGTATGAATTAAGTCTTCCGCTGTGCATTAGCTCGTACTAAGGATACTACTTGAGGCTATTAAGGACTTATATCATAAGGCGTTGCATTCGAGTCATTGAAGTTCATAGAGACTATTATTAAGTAAATGGCGGTTTAGGTCATTTGAATATTATGAAATGTCAGGCGATTATGTCAATTCTGGATGTAACTATAGATTGCCTTTTAAGAATAAATGCAACGTTTGTAAGATGTATCATATAGAGGGCAAGTACCTCGCAATGTTATCAACTATTGTAATTCGTTTGTAATCAATATGGATAACGTCCGGATGATTAGTTT
The DNA here is from genome assembly GCF_046630445.1 of Rutidosis leptorrhynchoides. NCBI lineage: Eukaryota > Viridiplantae > Streptophyta > Magnoliopsida > Asterales > Asteraceae > Rutidosis > Rutidosis leptorrhynchoides. The sequence continues at coordinate 217,981,056 of NC_092341.1, read as the reverse complement.
CGGATCCTTTCAATATAGTAAATGGAGTAATTAATACTAAAATCCTAATATTATTTAAAACCCTAAACCTAACCCTATACATTAAATACTAAACCCTAATACCATTTGATATTAAATATTAAACCATTACCCTAATACTAAATTAATAATATAAACTATATGTAAAAATATTAAATGGTGACATTTATAAAATAAAAAAAAAAATTAGAACTAAAGTAAAAATTTATAATGACATGTATTAATAAGTAAATTAATAAATACAATGTAATGAAAATAAAATATAACTTTAATAAAAAAATATATAAATATGTATTAATACATAGAAAAATCGGCTAATTAAAAAATAAAAATAAAGAAAATGAGCTTCATCCCTAAGTAATAACTAATCCTAGTTTAATCCTAACATCTTCATCCTAATCTACTCCTTGTTCTTGATCACCAAGTTATCCCTAGTAATTATAATATGAATATGACTCTAATCCCACTCTATAAAAAGGAACACTTGGCTTTTGTTTTTCTCATAACCTACATTCCAAAATTTACACTCAAAATCCCTCTCCCTTACTAATATTTACAGCATTTTTTGACCTCCTATTCCCTCTCTTTTAGTCGACTCCAACACTCTCCAAACAACCCTTTTTAGTCGACACCAAGCCACACCAAACTCAGCCATCAAAACACCCTCAAACCTGCCTATTTCTGCTGTACATGTCGCCACTTTCTGCAGTCCCAAACAGCCTCCAAAACAGTCCCTAAAGTCACTATTCTTGCTTGCTTTCCTGCTGCCTTTATCGAAGCCCAACAGGCTGCTATTTGCAGTTGTTAATTGACCATTGTGTAAGGCCCCGTCCTAATCCATCTGGACGAATACATTACATTTGGTTACATCGCGAGGTACTTGACCTCTATATGATACATTTTACAAACATTGCATTCGTTTTTAAAAGACAAACTTTTATTACATCATAAGTTGTCGGTATGAATACCATTTCACAATATATCCAACTATAATTGACTTAATAATAATTTTGATGAACTCAACGACTCGAATGCAACGTCTTTTGAAATATGTCATGAATGACTCCAAGTAATATCTCTAAAATGAGCAAATGCACAGCGGAAGATTTCTTTCATACCTAAGAATAAACATGCTTTAAAGTGTCAACCAAAAGGTTGGCGAGTTCATTAGTTTATCATAATCAATCATTTTCATAATTTTAATAGACCACAAGATTTGATTTGTTCAATAATCATACACTCGCAAGTGTTTAAAATTCATTCATATGGATTGAACACCTGGTAACCGACATTAACAAAATGCATCTAGAATATCCCCAAACATATAAAGATCGAAGTACTAAAGCAGTTCAAATTCTCCGACTGGGGCATGTCAAAGCCCATAGATCTATCTTTAGGATTCACGTCAATTGGTGACAATTATAATAAACACCAATTCTTAGGCTACCAAGTTCAACAAGGGTGATATCCGGTATAACAATTCAACCATAGAATGTAGTTTTTAATTACTTGTGTCTATTTCATCAAACATTTATAAAAGTAGCGCATGTATTCTCAGTCCCAAAAATATATATTGCAAAAGCATTTAAAAAGGGAGCAAATGAAACTCACGATACGATATTTTGTAGTAAAAATATGCATACAACGGAACTGAACAATGCAAGGTTGGCCTCGAATTCACGAACCTATATCATTTATATATATATTAACACATATAATTGACATGTAATAATAATCAAACTAGTTTATACATATTACTTATTTAATTTAGTAATATATTTGTTATATGTAAATACTTATGTAAGTAATGTTATTATGTTTATAGTAATAATAATACTGTAATGCTAATAATATTAATGATAATAAAAATAGTAGTTCTAATAATAATAATAATGATACTAGTAGTAAAAATAATAATAATATTAATAGTATAGTTCATAATAATTTTTAATAATAACAATACTAAATAATGATAATATTAATTAAAATGATACTTAAAAAATGATAGTTTTTAAATAAAATGGTACTAATAATAATATTAATATTAATTAATAATAATAGTAATAATAATAATAATAATAATAATAATAATAATAATAATAATAATGTTAATAATGATAATTTGAATGATAATACTAATAATATTAATATTACTACTAATAATAATACTAATACCAATGATAATAATCATAAAAATAATAATAAGTATAATAAGGATGGCTATCTCATAAAATAGGCCTTTAAAAAAATAATGCCCATGCTCGGGCTCGAACCTGAGACCTCTTGAATAACACCAAAACTCAACACCACTCCTCTATCTCCTGCTTATCTGTTTTATCTCTTGATTAAATTTTACTTAACCGATCGTTATTGCTATAATATATCCCCATAACAGCCCAACAGAAAACATGAGTTGGGTCACAGCCCAAGCTTATTTCAGCCTAACAGATCATAACATCTCGGCCCAATTCAGTAATAGGTTATGATCCAAATACACTTACAAAACCGCTGGACATAAACAAGAATTAAAGAGTTTCGATTTCATCATCCTTACATCATCACTTTCGTTAATCACAACTGTATCATCATAATCATACTCTTCATCATATAATCTAATGTTTATTGTCTTCTTCGTTAGATTCATATATCATTATCATATCAAATTATCTCAATTAAAGCTTCATCATCTTTCATGTAACTTAATCATCATCTTATATCTACGGCTCATCGTCATCCTACTCCAAGTCGTTACACCATCATCATCATACTAATCGCTATCGTGATCATAACTTAATCGTCACCTCAACCTAATCATCATCCCGCTAATAAACTTCTTGGTCTAAATTTATTCACAAACTAAAAAGTCTTGTTATTCAATTCTTACAATAATAAAGAAAATTGGTGGCTTTCTTTCCCTTTGGTCCCCCACGAAAAAGGAGACACCAATAGCCAACAAAAAAAACTGTTGGCCATGATTGTTTCATTACCCCACTTGTTTAATTAATAATTGCTAGAATACTATAACTAATATGCCAAAGTGGTCGGTCCATTACTAATGAATTATACGTCCCACATATATTTGTTTGTGTGGAAATTGATAAATGTAGTAATTTAATACTCCATACATCAAGTTGGCAAAAATTTAAATCTCCAATAATTCGATCTGTTTCATTATTGCCTATCGTCTTCTTTGTCTTCAATGGGTGAAAAAAAAAAATAATGCTGTAGTAGTAGGGATGTCAATACAGGTACATCAGATTTACAGGTGTGGTTGTGGTAGATGTAGGGTAAATAGGTGTAGACGTAAGAAAAGAAACAAAGGAAGTGGTGATCGGTTCAGAGGGGGTGATGTTCACGATGGTGTTTGTACTGTTTCGGTGGTGGTGAAAGGTGATAGCGATTGTGAGAGTGGTGGTGTATATTGTAGACAGCAGAAATAATAAACATGATGATAGTTGTGATGGCTTCGATGGTTGTAGCAACAGCAACCTTCAATGGAGGTTTAGTCTTTTGACAAGAGGAGAGGGAGAGAGGGAGATGAGTGTAGGGTGATGGAGTGGTGGTGATGAGGTGGGTGAGTGGTTTTGGATTGGGCTCAAATGAAATAGAAAACATAATATTGAGTAAGTGGTAGTTTGGTGAGGTGTTGCAATCGAATAGAAGATAAGTGGGTTACCTTTTGGTTTGAAGTTGAGAAGCAAGTGGTTCTCGGTTTGGATTATTAATCGGACCAGAAGCAGTGATCGATTTGTAGGTGGTTGTTGTTTGATGACAAATCTTCGAATGATAACAACCGCAACAATAATGGTATTGGTTGTGTTAGTGTTTTCGATAGGAAAAGAGAAACAGAAATAAATATTGTGGTGCATGGTTGTTGATGGTGGTAGTAGTGATGGAAGTGATGGCGGTTTGTGAGGGTGTTTGGTGTTCATCTTCGTGGGGTTTGGGTAATAAAAGAAGAGAGATATATAGAGTTGTAAGACATGTATGGATATGTAATTATATATATACTCCGCATGTGTTTATTTGAGAGGAGAGAAAACAAAAAAGAGAAACAGAAATCTAGTGGCCAACATGGAATGGTAATAGAATAGTAATGATATCCGTGAGTTACAAATCTCAATTCTCAATATTAATAATAATAATATAATAATAATTATAATATAATTTAAAATATAAACGTGTACATTGTTAGCCGTTGTCTACTATTTCATTTACGAACTAAAATTCGTGCTCCGTTGATAAATCAGTAGCGGATAAAATGTCCTCTGAAAAATCCAATATTTTTAAATTAAATGTCTTCATTTATTTTAGTCATTATGGTATGAAATTGGTCATTTAACTATTAAATAAAAATTAACTCAGCTGCCCGCGTTTGATCCTGGGTAAAATATAAAAAGTGTTAAAATTTATTATTTAGCTTCTAAATATATTTTTAATAGGTCTATGATTCATATAACTCATTTTCGGATCACATTTTATTTTAAAATAATATAAGTTTGAATTTAACTTGCTTAATATTAATCTGAACATTAAACGAGTATTACAATCATTTAATATTTATTTTTTTAATATACTTTATTTATATATAGAGATATATTTTAAATAATAATTATTATAATATCCTATTTTTATTTTATTAATTTTTAATAACAACAACATATAATACTTCAAATTATATTTCGAATTATTATTTATATATACATACACAAATATCTATTTACAATTAATTGTTCGTGAATCGTCGAGAGCAGTCGAAGGGTAAATGAATACATGAACAATGTTCAAAGTTTTTGAGATTTCAATATTACAGACTTTGCTTATCGTGTCGGAAACATATAAAGATTAAGTTTAAATTTGGTCAGTAATTTCCAGGTCGTCACAGTACCTACCCGTTAAAGAAATTTTGTCCCCGAAATTTGTTCGAGGTCATCATGGATAACAATGATAATGTATTCATGACGTATATGAGTTGTAAAATAGAGTTTTATCATCATCGAGTAATATAGACAAAACAATTCGATTTTGTGAGGAGTACGAGTGAAGTTATCACAAAAGTGTGAAATAGGTAGGTGTAGATTCGTCATATCTTTTGACGTAGATAAGATTGATTTCTAAGTTCAAGAGATTTGGAGAAAATCTTCGTAATAAGATTTGATGCTTTGGTAATCAAGGGAATTAGGATCCGCTTTAAATGCGATCATCTGTTTTGATTGCTCTGTCGGATATTTTACTATAAATCCACCCCATCCGTTTCCTTACAACTCACACCTTATATTCTTTCTCCCTCAATACATACTTTAAAGTATTCGTCAATATGCTCCATCCAGTGCTGATTCTCGATATACTGCCCACTTTCATATCTGTCGTTCTTCTTTTTCATCTGCCGCCGGAAGAATCTATTTACTTCTACTATACTATTGGTTTTATAGTGTTTTTAGTTCTCCCATGTCTCTATATTCCTATATGCATCGATATATACGGTTTGTAATTTATGGGTTGTTGTTAGGTTTTATATCCTCTTTTATATTTCGAAGTCCCTGCTTCTGTCTTCTATAATCATTGTCATCCACAGTTAATTCTCCCTTCTATTTGCTGCGATTTATACTCCCATTTCTATTTCGGAGCTTCATTCTTTCGTTTCCTCTTCTTGCGATTAAGCTTTATATGTGATGGTCCAGAATTCGTAGATATGAATTTCGGAATGAACATAGTTAATATTCTAAGAAGGAAATCGTAATGGCACGATCGTGATTTGTTAAATTACCAGAATATCCTGGAAAAGACCGAATCATCAAGAAAATATTTTCTTGATATTTTTAGAGATTAAATAGAATACAAGAGTCGTGTAACATGGCACATGATGACGGTATGGTCTGTGAATCGTCATGTCCCATTAGAAACTCAGCATGACTTATTGTAATATAATCACGTTGATCAAGTGTCATTATATTATACTAACTCATGCTTCAGTTCCCAACACTGAAATGTCCCGTTCTTATTGATTAAAAACGTTCCATATTAATTGATTTCGTTGCGAGGTTTTGACCTCTATATGAGACGTTTTTCAAAGACTGCATTCATTTTAAAACAAACCATAACCTTTATTTCATCAATAAAGGTTTAAAAAGCATTACGTAGATTATCAAATAATGATAATCTAAAATATCCTGTTTACACACGACCATTACATAATGGTTTACAATACAAATATGTTACAACAAAATAAGTTTCTTGAATGCAGTTTTTACACAATATCATACAAGCATGGACTCCATATCTCGTCCTTATTTAAGTATGCGACAGCGGAAGCTCTTAATAATCACCTGAGAATAAACATGCTTAAAATGTCAACAAAAACGTTGGTGATTTATAGGTTTAACCTATATATATCAAATCATAATAATAGACCACAAGATTTCATATTTCAATACACATCCCATACATAGAGATAAAAATCATTCATATGGTGAACACCTGGTAACCGACATTAACAAGTTGCATATATAAGAATATCCCCATCATTCCGGGACACCCTTCGGATATGATATAAATTTCGAAGTACTAAAGCATCCGGTACTTTGGATGGGGTTTGTTAGGCCCAATAGATCTATCTTTAGGATTCGCATCAATTAGGGTGTCTGTTCCCTAATTCTTAGATTACCAGACTTAATAAAAAGGGGCATATTCGATTTCGATAATTCAACCATAGAATGTAGTTTCACGTACTTGTGTCTATTTTGTAAATCATTTATAAAACCTGCATGTATTCTCATCCCAAAAATATTAGATTTTAAAAGTGGGACTATAACTCACTTTTACAGATTTTTACTTCGTCGGGAAGTAAGACTTGGCCACTGGTTGATTCACGAACCTATAACAATATATACATATATATCAAAGTATGTTCAAAATATATTTACAACACTTTTAGTATATTTTGATGTTTTAAGTTTATTAAGTCAGCTGTCCTCGTTAGTAACCTACAACTAGTTGTCCACAGTTAGATGTACAGAAATAAATCGATAAATATTATCTTGAATCAATCCACGACCCAGTGTATACGTATCTCAGTATTGATCACAACTCAAACTATATATATTTTGGAATCAACCTCAACCCTGTATAGCTAACTCCAACATTCACATATAGAGTGTCTATGGTTGTTCCGAAATATATATAGATGTGTCGACATGATAGGTCGAAACATTGTATACGTGTCTATGGTATCTCAAGATTACATAATATACAATACAAGTTGATTAAGTTATGGTTGGAATAGATTTGTTACCAATTTTCATGTAGCTAAAATGAGAAAAATTATCCAATCTTGTTTTACCCATAACTTCTTCATTTTAAATACGTTTTGAGTGAATAAAATTGCTATGGTTTCATATTGAACTCTATTTTATGAATCTAAACAGAAAAAGTATAGGTTTATAGTCGGAAAAATAAGTTACAAGTCGTTTTTGTAAAGGTAGTCATTTCAGTCGAAAGAACGACGTCTAGATGACCATTTTAGAAAACATACTTCCACTTTGAGTTTAACCATAATTTTTGGATATAGTTTCATGTTCATAATAAAAATCATTTTCTCAGAATAACAACTTTTAAATCAAAGTTATTATAGTTTTTAATTAACTAACCCAAAACAGCCCGCGGTGTTACTACGACGGCGTAAATCCGGTTTTACGGTGTTTTTCGTGTTTCCAGGTTTTAAATCATTAAGTTAGCATATCATATAGATATAGAACATGTGTTTAGTTGATTTTAAAAGTCAAGTTAGAAGGATTAACTTTTTTTGCGAACAAGTTTAGAATTAACTAAACTATGTTCTAGTGATTACAAGTTTAAACCTTCGAATAAGATAGCTTTATATGTATGAATCGAATGATGTTATGAACATCATTACTACCTTAAGTTCCTTGGATAAACCTAATGGAAAAGAGAAAAATGGATCTAGCTTCAACGGATCCTTGGATGGCTCGAAGTTCTTGAAGCAGAATCATGACACGAAAACAAGTTCAAGTAAGATCATCACTTGAAATAAGATTGTTATAGTTATAGAAATTGAACCAAAGTTTGAATATGATTATTACCTTGTATTAGAATGATAACCTACTGTAAGAAACAAAGATTTCTTGAGGTTGGATGATCACCTTACAAGATTGGAAGTGAGCTAGCAAACTTGAAAGTATTCTTGATTTTATGTAACTAGAACTTGTAGAATATATGAAGAATTAAAGTGTTTGTAGGTGTTTTTGGTAATTGGTGTATGGATTAGATATAAAGGATATGTAATTTTGTTTTCATGTAAATAAGTCATGAATGATTACTCATATTTTTGTAATTTTATGAGATATTTCATGCTAGTTGCCAAATGATGGTTCCCACATGTGTTAGGTGACTCACATGGGCTGCTAAGAGCTGATCATTGGAGTGTATATACCAATCGTACATACATCTAAAAGCTGTGTATTGTACGAGTACGAATACGGGTGCATACGAGTAGAATTGTTGATGAAACTGAACGAGGATGTAATTGTAAGCATTTTTGTTAAGTAGAAGTATTTTGATAAGTGTATTGAAGTCTTTCAAAAGTGTATAAATACATATTAAAACACTACATGTATATACATTTTAACTGAGTCGTTAAGTCATCGTTAGTCGTTACATGTAAGTGTTGTTTTGAAACCTTTAGGTTAACGATCTTGTTAAATGTTGTTAACCCAATGTTTATAATATCAAATGAGATTTTAAATTATTATATTATCATGATATTATTATGTATGAATATCTCTTAATATGATATATATACATTAAATGTCTTTACAACGATAATCGTTACATATATGTCTCGTTTAAAAATCATTAAGTTAGTAGTCTTGTTTTTACATATGTAGTTCATTGTTAATATACTTAATGATATGTTTACTTATCATAGTATCATGTTAACTATATATATATCCATATATATGTCATCATATAGTTTTTACAAGTTTTAACGTTCGTGAATCACCGGTCAACTTGGGTGGTCAATTGTCTATATGAAACATATTTCAATTAATCAAGTCTTAACAAGTTTGATTGCTTATCATGTTGGAAACATTTAATCATGTAAATATCAATCTCAATTAATATATATAAACATGGAAAAGTTCGGGTCACTACAGTACCTACCCGTTAAATAAATTTCGTCCCGAAATTTTAAGCTGTTGAAGGTGTTGACGAATCTTCTGGAAATAGATGCGGGTATTTCTTCTTCATCTGATCTTCACGCTCCCAGGTGAACTCGGGTCCTCTACGAGCATTCCATCGAACCTTAACAATTGGTATCTTGTTTTGCTTAAGTCTTTTAACCTCACGATCCATTATTTCGACGGGTTCTTCGATGAATTAAAGTTTTTCGTTGATTTGGATTTCATCTAACGGAATAGTGAGATCTTCTTTAGCAAAACATTTCTTCAAATTCGAGACATGGAAAGTGTTATATACAGCCGCGAGTTGTTGAGGTAACTCAAGTCGGTAAGCTACTGGTCCGACACGATCAATAATCTTGAATGGTCCAATATACCTTGGATTTAATTTCCCTCGTTTACCAAATCGAACAACGCCTTTCCAAGGTGCAACTTTAAGCATGACCATCTCTCCAATTTCAAATTCTATATCTTTTCTTTTAATGTCAGCGTAGCTCTTTTGTCGACTTTGGGCGGTTTTCAACCGTTGTTGAATTTGGATGATCTTCTCGGTAGTTTCTTGTATAATCTCCGGACCCGTAATCTGTCTATCCCCCACTTCACTCCAACAAATCGGAGACCTGCACTTTCTACCATAAAGTGCTTCAAACGGCGCCATCTCAATGCTTGAATGGTAGCTGTTGTTGTAGGAAAATTCTGCTAACGGTAGATGTCGATCCCAACTGTTTCCAAAATCAATAACACATGCTCGTAGCATGTCTTCAAGCGTTTGTATCGTCCTTTCGCTCTGCCCATCAGTTTGTGGATGATAGGCAGTACTCATGTCTAGACGAGTTCCTAATGCTTGCTGTAATGTCTGCCAGAATCTTGAAATAAATCTGCCATCCCTATCAGAGATAATAGAGATTGGTATTCCATGTCTGGAGACGACTTCCTTCAAATACAGTCGTGCGAACTTCTCCATCTTGTCATCTTCTCTTATTGGCAGGAAGTGTGCTGATTTGGTGAGACGATCAACTATTACCCAAATAGTATCAAAACCACTTGCAGTCCTTGGCAATTTAGTGATGAAATCCATGGTAATGTTTTCCCATTTCCATTCCGGGATTTCGGGTTGTTGAAGTAGACCTGATGGTTTCTGATGCTCAGCTTTGACCTTAGAACACGTCAAACATTCTCCTACGTATTTAGCAACATCGACTTTCATACCCGGCCACCAAAAATGTTTCTTGAGATCCTTGTACATCTTCCCCGTTCCAGGATGTATTGAGTATCTGGTTTTATGAGCTTCTCTAAGTACCATTTCTCTCATATTACCAAATTTTGGTACCCAAATCCTTTCAGCCCTATACCGGGTTCTGTCTTCCCGAATATTAAGATGCTTCTCCGATCCTTTGGGTATTTCATCCTTTAAATTTCCCTCTTTTAAAACTCCTTGTTGCGCCTCCTTTATTTGAGTAGTAAGGTTATTATGAATCATTATATTCATAGATTTTACTCGAATGGGTTCTCTGTCCTTCCTGCTCAAGGCATCAGCTACCACATTTGCCTTCCCCGGGTGGTAACGAATCTCAAAGTCGTAATCATTCAATAATTCAATCCACCTACGCTGCCTCATATTCAGTTGTTTCTGATTAAATATGTGTTGAAGACTTTTGTGGTCGGTATATATAATACTTTTGACCCCATATAAGTAGTTCCTCCAAGTCTTTAATGCAAAAAAAACCGCGCCTAATTCCAAATCATGGTCGTATAATTTTGTTCGTGAATCTTCAATTGTCTAGACGCATAAGCAATCACCTTCGTTCGTTGCATTAATACACAACCGAGACCTTGCTTTGATGCGTCACAATAAATCACAAAATCATCATTCCCTTCAGGCAATGACAATATAGGTGCCGTAGTTAGCTTTTTCTTCAATAACTGAAACGCTTTCTCTTGTTCATCATTCCATTCAAATTTCTTCCCTTTATGCGTTAATGCAGTCAGGGGTTTTGCTATTCTGGAAAAGTCTTGGATGAACCTTCTGTAGTAACCAGCTAGTCCTAAAAACTGGCGTATGTGTTTCGGAGTTTTTGGGGTTTCCCACTTTTCAACAGTTTCTATCTTTGCCGGATCCACCTTAATACCTTCTTTGTTCACTATGTGACCGAGGAATTGAACTTCTTCCAACTAAAATGCACACTTTGAAAACTTAGCGTACAATTCTTCCTTCCTCAATACTTCTAACACCTTTCTCAAATGTTCACCGTGTTCTTGGTCATTCTTTGAGTAAATAAGTATGTCATCAATGAAAACAATGACAAACTTGTCAAGGTATGGTCCACACACTCGGTTCATAAGGTCCATGAACACAGCTGGTGCATTAGTTAAACCAAACGGCATGACCATAAACTCGTAATGACCGTAACGTGTTCTGAAAGCAGTCTTTATAATATCATCTTCTTTCACCCGCATTTGATGATACCCGGAACGTAAGTCAATCTTTGAATAAACAGACGAGCCTTGTAGTTGATCAAATAAGTCGTCGATTCTCGGTAGTGGGTAACGGTTCTTGATGGTAAGTTTGTTCAACTCTCAGTAGTCGATACACAACCTGAATGTACCATCTTTCTTCTTGACAAACAAAACAGGAGCTCCCCACGGTGATGTGCTTGGTCGAATGAAACCACGCTCTAAAAGTTCTTGTAATTGGCTTTGCAGTTCTTTCATCTCGCTGGGTGCGAGTCTGTAAGGAGCACGAGCTATTGGTGCAGCTCCTGGTACAAGATCTATTTGAAATTCAACGGATCGATGTGGGGGTAATCCCGGTAATTCTTTCGGAAATACATCGGGAAATTCTTTTGCGACGGGAACATCATTGATGCTCTTTTCTTCAGTTTGTACTTTCTCGACGTGTGCTAGAACAGCATAGCAACCTTTTCTTATTAGTTTTTGTGCCTTCAAATTACTAATAAGATGTATCTTCGTGTTGCCCTTTTCTCCGTACACCATTAAGGGTTTTCCTTTTTCTCGTATAATGCGAATTGCATTTTTGTAACAAACGATCTCTACTTTCACTTCTTTCAACCAGTCCATACCGATTATCACATCAAAACTCCCTAACTCTACTGGTATCAAATCAATCTTAAATGTTTCGCTAACCAGTTTAATTTCTCGATTCCCGCATATATTATCTGCTGAAATTAATTTACCATTTGCTAATTTGAGTAAAAATATACTATCCAAAGGCGTCAATAGACAACTTAATTTAGTACAAAAATCTCTACTCATATAGCTTCTATCCGCACCCAAATCAAATAAAACGTAAGCAGATTTATTGTCAATAAGAAACGTACCCGTAACAAGCTCCGGGTCTTCCTGTGCCTCTGCCGCATTAATATTGAAAACTCTTCCGCAGCCTTGTCCATTCGTGTTCTCCTGGTTCGGGCAATTTCAAATAATGTGGCCCGGTTTTCCACATTTATAACAAACTACATTGGCATAACTTGCTCCGACACTACTTGCTCCGCCATTACTCGTTCCGATACCATTTGTTCCTTTCGTTCTATTAACCCCTGGTCCATAGACCTCACACTTCGCCGCGCTATGACCATTTCTTTTACACTTGTTGCAAAATTTGGTGCAGAACCCCGAGTGATACTTTTCACACCTTTGGCATAGCTGCTTCTGATTGTTGTTGTTGTTGCGGTTATTATTGTTGTTGGGATGATTGTTGTAGTTACTGTTATTGTTGTTGTTGTTGTTGTTGGGCCGTTTGTTGTAGTTGAGATTGATGTTGCGATTGTTGGGATAATTGTTGCGATTATTGTTGTAATTGCTGTTGTTGTTGTATTGGTGATTCTTATCACCGTTTTCCTCCCACTTTCTTTTGACTTGCTTCACATTGGCCTCTTCAGCAGTCTGTTCTTTAATTCTTTCTTCAATCTGGTTCACTAGTTTGTGAGCCATTCTACATGCCTGTTGTATGGAGGCGGGCTCGTGTGAACTTATATCTTCTTGGATTCTTTCCGGTAATCCTTTCACAAACGCGTCGATCTTCTCTTCCTCATCTTCGAATGCTCCCGGACACAATAGGCACAATTCTGTGAATCGTCTTTCGTACGTGGTAATATCAAATCCTTGGGTTCGTAACCCTCTAAGTTCTGTCTTGAGCTTATTGACCTCGGTTCTGGGACGGTACTTCTCGTTCATCAAGTGCTTGAATGCTGACCACGATAGTGCGTACGCATCGTCTTGTCCCACTTGCTCTAGATAGGTATTCCACCATGTTAACGCAGAACCTATGAAGGTATGCGTAGCGTACTTCACTTTGTCCTCTTCAGTACACTTACTTATGGCAAACACCGATTCGACCTTCTTGGTCCATCGTTTCAATCCGATCGGTCCTTCGGTTCCATCAAATTCCAAAGGTTTGCAGGCAGTGAATTCTTTGTAGGTACATCCTACACGATTTCCTGTACTGCTAGATCCAAGGTTATTGTTGGTATGTAGCGCAGCCTGTACTGCGGCTATGTTTGAAGCTAGAAAAGTACGGAATTCCTCTTCATTCATATTCACGGTGTGTCGAGTAGTCGGTGCCATTTCCTTCAAAATAGTCAAATGGAACAAGTTAATCATACAGAATATTAAGAGTAGTTAATAGTATTTCGTAGCATAATATGAACTCATTTATAAAAGCTTTTTCTTCATATTAGCGTTTTATAAGTTTAAATTCAGGTAGTACCGACCCGTTAAGTTCATACTTAGTAGCTAATATACAATTCAACTACTACAATTCTATATGAAAAACTGATTATAATAATATTTCGCGTTCAAACTTTTACACAATATTTTACAAACTTACAATACAGCTTATTTTACATATAGCATGAAATATAGCACACAATAAATTTGATACAAGATGGTTGTGAAGATAATTCTAGCTAGTACACAAGTCGTTCAGCAAAGGCAATAAAGACACGTAATTCATACGTCCAAAAACAAGTCATGCATTCTGGTTTTACTAGGATTACTTCCCATCCTTGGTCTTGTGGAACATAACCGTTATGACCGTTGATAAGACAGCATGTTGTAACGTCGTCAAAGGGACGAGGGTTACGTAATGTCCAACAGTCCCGTAACAATCTAAAAACCTCATTTCTTACCCCAATTACCGACTCCGTCACTTGTGGGAACGTTTTGTTTAATAGTTGTAGCCCGATGATCTTGTTCTCACTTTGGTGAGAAGCGAACATTACTAATCCGTAAGCATAACATGCTTCTTTATGTTGCATGTTAGCCGCTTTTTCTAAATCACGAAGTCCAATATTCGGATATATTGAGTCAAAATAATTTCTTAACCCATTGCGTAAAATAGCATTTGGGTTCCCCGCAATATATGCGGCAAAGTAAACACATCGTAACTTATGGATTTCCCAATGTGATATCCCCCATCTTTCGAACGAAAGCCTTTTATAAACCAAGGCATTCTTGGAACGTTCTTCGAATATCTTACAAACTGATCTCGCCTTAAATAGTTGTGCCGAAGAATTATGACCGACTCTAGACAAGATTTCATCAATCATGTCTCCGGGTAGGTCTCTTAAAATATTGGGTTGTCTATCCATTTTGTATTTTTATACTGTAAAATAGACAAGAGTTAGATTCATAAAAAAAAATACTTATTAATACAAGAAATTTTTACATATATCATAAAGCATAAGCACACTATATTACATATATTACACCACACGAATACAACTATCTTATTCCGACTCGCTTGTTTCTTCTTCTTCGGTTTTGGTTCGTTTTGCCAAGTTTCTAGAGATATATGATGTTCCCCTAATACGAGCCGTCGTTTTCCACATTGGTTTAGAAAAACCTGGTGGTTTAGAGGTTCCCGGGTCATTGTTACAACTTAAGGACTTCGGGGGTTGACGATACATATAAAGTTCATCGGGGTTGGAATTAGATTTCTCTATTTTTATGCCCTTTCCCTTATTATTTTCTTTTGCCTTTTTAAATTCAGTTGAGGTAATTTCTATAACATCATCGGAATTCTCTTCGGAATCCGATTCATCAGAGAATTGGTAATCCTCCCAATATTTTGCTTCCTTGGCGGAAACACCATTGACCATAATTAACCTTGGTCGGTTGGTTGAGGATTTTCTTTTACTTAACCGTTTTATTATTTCCCCCACCGGTTCTATTTCTTCATCCGGTTCCGATTCTTCTTCCGGTTCCGATTCTTCTTCCAGTTCCGACTCTTCTTCCGGTTCCTCTTCGGGAACTTGTGAATCAGTCCACGAATCATTCCAATTTACATTTGACTCTTCATTATTATAAGGTGAGTCAATGGGACTTGTTCTAGAGGTAGACATCTATCACATAATATCAAACGCGTTAAGAGATTAATATATCACATAATATTCACATGTTAAAAATATATAGTTTCCAACAAAATTTGTTAAGCAATCATTTTTCAAGTAAACACGGTCGAAGTCCAGACTCACTAATGCATCCTAACAAACTTGATAAGACACACTAATGCAAACTTCTGGTTCTCTAAGACCAACGCTCGGATACCAACTGAAATGTCCCGTTCTTATTGATTAAAAACATTCCATATTAATTGATTTCGTTGCGAGGTTTTGACCTCTATATGAGACGTTTTTCAAAGACTGCATTCATTTTAAAACAAACCATAACCTTTATTTCATCAATAAAGGTTTAAAAAGCTTTACGTAGATTATCAAATAATGATAATCTAAAATATCCTGTTTACACACGACCATTACATAATGGTTTACAATACAAATATGTTACAACAAAATAAGTTTCTTGAATGCAGTTTTTACACAATATCATACAAGCATGGACTCCATATCTCGTCCTTATTTAAGTATGCAACAGCGGAAGCTCTTAATAATCACCTGAGAATAAACATGCTTACAACGTCAACAAAAACGTTGGTGAGTTATAGGTTTAACCTATATATATCTAATCATAATAATAGACCACAAGATTTCATATTTCAATACACATCCCATACATAGAGATAAAAATCATTCATATGGTGAACACCTGGTAACCGACATTAACAAGATGCATATATAAGAATATCCCCATCATTCCGGGACACCCTTCGGATATGATATAAATTTCGAAGTACTAAAGCATCCGGTACTTTGGATGGGGTTTGTTAGGCCCAATAGATCTATCTTTAGGATTCGCGTCAATTAGGGTGTCTGTTCCCTAATTCTTAGATTACCAGACTTAATAAAAAGGGGCATATTCGATTTCGATAATTCAACCATAGAATGTAGTTTCACGTACTTGTGTCTATTTTGTAAATCATTTATAAAACCTGCATGTATTCTCATCCCAAAAATATTAGATTTTAAAAGTGGGACTATAACTCACTTTCACAGATTTTTACTTCGTCGGGAAGTAAGACTTGGCCACTGGTTGATTCACGAACCTATAACAATATATACATATATATCAAAGTATGTTCAAAATATATTTACAACACTTTTAGTATATTTTGATGTTTTAAGTTTATTAAGTCAGCTGTCCTCGTTAGTAACCTACAACTAGTTGTCCACAGTTAGATGTACAGAAATAAATCGATAAATATTATCTTGAATCAATCCACGACCCAGTGTATACGTATCTCAGTATTGATCACAACTCAAACTATATATATTTTGGAATCAACCTCAACCCTGTATAGCTAACTCCAACATTCACATATAGAGTGTCTATGGTTGTTCCGAAATATATATAGATGTGTCGACATGATAGGTCGAAACATTGTATACGTGTCTATGGTATCTCAAGATTACATAATATACAATACAAGTTGATTAAGTTATGGTTGGAATAGATTTGTTACCAATTTTCACGTAGCTAAAATGAGAAAAATTATCCAATCTTGTTTTACCCATAACTTCTTCATTTTAAATACGTTTTGAGTGAATCAAATTGCTATGGTTTCATATTGAACTCTATTTTATGAATCTAAACAGAAAAAGTATAGGTTTATAGTCGGAAAAATAAGTTACAAGTCGTTTTTGTAAAGGTAGTCATTTCAGTCGAAAGAACGATGTCTAGATGACCATTTTAGAAAACATACTTCCACTTTGAGTTTAACCATAATTTTTGGATATAGTTTCATGTTCATAATAAAAATCATTTTCTCAGAATAACAACTTTTAAATCAAAGTTATCATAGTTTTTAATTAACTAACCCAAAACAGCCCGCGGTGTTACTACGACGGCGTGAATCCGATTTTACGGTGTTTTTCGTGTTTCCAGGTTTTAAATCATTAAGTTAGCATATCATATAGATATAGAACATGTGTTTAGTTGATTTTAAAAGTCAAGTTAGAAGGATTAACTTTTGTTTGCGAACAAGTTTAGAATTAACTAAACTATGTTCTAGTGATTACAAGTTTAAACCTTCGAATAAGATAGCTTTATATGTATGAATCGAATGATGTTATGAACATCATTACTACCTTAAGTTCCTTGGATAAACCTACTGGAAAAGAGAAAAATGGATCTAGCTTCAACGGATCCTTGGATGGCTCGAAGTTCTTGAAGCAGAATCATGACACGAAAACAAGTTCAAGTAAGATCATCACTTGAAATAAGATTGTTATAGTTATAGAAATTGAACCAAAGTTTGAATATGATTATTACCTTGTATTAGAATTATAACCTACTGTAAGAAACAAAGATTTCTTGAGGTTGGATGATCACCTTACAAGATTGGAAGTGAGCTAGCAAACTTGAAAGTATTCTTGATTTTATGTAACTAGAACTTGTAGAATATATGAAGAACACTTAGAACTTAAAGATAGAACTTGAGAGAGATCAATTAGATGAAGAAAATTGAAGAATGAAAGTGTTTGTAGGTGCTTTTGGTCATTGGTGTATGGATTAGATATAAAGGATATGTAATTTTGTTTTCATGTAAATAAGTCATGAATGATTACTCATATTTTTGTAATTTTATGAGATATTTCATGCTAGTTGCCAAATGATGGTTCCCACATGTGTTAAGTGACTCACATGGGCTGCTAAGAGCTGATCATTAGAGTGTATATACCAATAGTACATACATCTAAAAGTTGTGTATTGTACGAGTACGAATACGGGTGCATACGAGTAGAATTGTTGATGAAACTGAACGAGGATGTAATTGTAAGCATTTTTGTTAAGTAGAAGTATTTTGATAAGTGTATTGAAGTCTTTCAAAAGTGTATAAATACATATTAAAACACTACATGTATATACATTTTAACTGAGTCGTTAAGTCATCGTTAGTTGTTACATGTAAGTGTTGTTTTGAAACCTTTAGGTTAACGATCTTGTTAAATGTTGTTAACCCAATGTTTATAATATCAAATGAGATTTTAAATTATTATATTATCATGATATTATTATGTATGAATATCTCTTAATATGATATATATACATTAAATGTCTTTACAACGATAATCGTTACATATATGTCTCGTTTAAAAATCATTAAGTTAGTAGTCTTGTTTTTACATATGTAGTTCATTGTTAATATACTTAATGATATGTTTACTTATCATAGTATCATGTTAACTATATATATATATCCATATATATGTCATCATATAGTTTTTACAAGTTTTAACGTTCGTGAATCACCGGTAAACTTGGGTGGTCAATTGTCTATATGAAACATATTTCAATTAATCAAGTCTTAACAAGTTTGATTGCTTAACATGTTGGAAACATTTAATCATGTAAATATCAATCTCAATTAATATATATAAACATGGAAAAGTTCGGGTCACTACAAACACTACTTCAAAACATTCATATTTTAAACTCGAAGGTTTCAGAATTTAGAAATTAAAATAATTTCTTTTATGATGTAATGCAAATAGCGCGTAGAGGTAAATGATTTTAGATAAGAATAATTATAGAAATATCTTCAGAAATATGGAGGATATTTATAATGAAAGATCCGATGATATCTTAGAATTTCTAATATCGAAGGATGAAGAAGAAGATTTGTCCGTAAAGATTTAGGGTCATGAACATGGTATTCGTTAATGACTTCAGCAGATATTGAATCATTTAGATTCTTTGAAGGTAGATTTAGTCTTTGTGATTTGTCCACAATTTCCTTCATGGTTAGATCAATCCGTTTTTCAGTTCCAAACCTTCTCTTTTTCTGAGCTTTGCCAACACATTATTCTTTATCATCAACTTTTGACTGTTAAGTCGTTTTACAGTTTTTGCTGCTTCATCAGCATTTTTCCAATTTCGGAGAACTAGTTCGCAGTTTGGGGTATTTTTCAGAAACTTCACATTCGAGGTATGTAAGTCTAGGAGATAGACGTTATACGTATATATATAACTGTTGGCGTAGAAATGCTGCGAGATTAAAAATACTGATTGCAAATTCCCGGTGGTTGATATTACAATTCTTGTTACAAAATGCGGATGAGTACATGATAGGGTTTTAATGAACAAATATAATGGTTTTTCGGAGAGACTCAAGCCAATGAGTAATGAAGTTGTTTGTAAGTTTACTGCTAATGTGGTGAGATATAAACGGTTCCTCAGTAACGATGATGAAAGGCAAGTTATATATCAAAGTTATAATAAGGTTTATTCGAATGAAAAGTTGAAATTGATTTGCTGAAGCTGTGACAAAATTAGCTACTTTGGAAGGGGATCACAAAGTGATTTTCGGTAATAATGACGCCAAAGGAGCTAGCACAGATACGTGTTAAACGTTTATTCAGGTTCCAAGAGTTTCCAGGTGCATAACTATATGCATCAATCTTTTCTTCCGTAGATGAAGTGCGGTTGGTTCATCCTCTCGATTGAGGTGTTTTCAAGAATCATGAAAGGTTTGAACGCAGATTGTAATCGTCAAGATACAAATGAGGTTTAAGATGAAATCAAGTGGCAAACTTGAAGAAATGTTTAGTTTCATATGTTATAATCAATATTTTAATTCGTTTTAATTGTCCAATGTTATTAGTCCACTATTAATAGTCCACAGTTACTAATTCAATAATTCATATGTAGTTTAATATATAATATTCGAATTCATTAATACGTATCGTGTCCCATTGTATACATGTCTCAGACTCGATCAAACTCAAAGTATATATATTATTTTAGAATCAACCTCAACCCTGTATAGCTAATTCGAGCATTACTGCATATAGAGTGTCTATGGTTATTTCAAATAATATATATAGATGCGTCGATATGATATGTCAAAACCGTGTTTACGTGTCCCGATATTTAAAATGCGTAATTAACAGTATTTAAATGACGATAAATAAAGTGCGTAAAATAAATAACAGAAATTAAATGACAATAAATAAAATTCCGAGAATTAAATTGCGATAAAATAAATTGCGATAATTATAATGCAATAAAGAATTAGCATTTAGCTAGGAACAGTTAACTAGGATTTTGTTAGCGTGGATTCTTAACAAAATTTCTCATAGTTAATTTGTTTGTTTCTAACAAATTCTATTTTGTCCAATGTTTTCTTCATTATGCCACTTGTTGGATTCTGATAGGTCAAAATCCAAATATGAAATTGAATTAAAATGGTTATTCTGCGGTGAATGGATACGTATATCTGTGGATGTAAGTAGGATAGTAAATGACTGTTGAATCAGATTCGAAAAATGTACAGTGTAACTTATTAATGTGAAATCTAAATATTCTTCGGGCATTACCTACCCTTTAAAATATGTTCACCATTAACAGTTTGTACAAAAGAATTTTTAATTACTATCTTTATGAAAACATATATAAGTATATATTTTCTTCAGATGTAATCATGGATTTAGTGAGTCAATATGATATTAAACTCATTTGATTTACCGTTAGAACAAGAATATATAATCTCTAAAACATTAGAGATTACATAATCGCCATGTCGAACGAAGATAAATGATGTAGAACGTTATGTAGAACGAAGATAGTCGATGTAGGACATCATATAGTATGATGATTATGCTGGAGGTATAGACTGTGAGTTTGAGGCATGTAGTGTTAAGGCTTGTGCTGCGGATGTTGTTGTTGGTGGTACTGGTGTTTTACCGGTGCTGTTGCTGAAGCTGGTAGGTTTTGCACCACGTTTTCTAAATTGATTACTCGACCGCGAAGCTCGTTGACTTCTTCCATTATTCTGGGATGATTGTCGGTCGGAACGAGCGGATGAATAAGGTTTAGAATTGTAGATAGAATATAATTGTGGCGAGATATTCGGGCAATGAGAGTGAAAATGGTGTTTCGAACAGGTTCGCCGGTAAGTGTTTCAGGTTCTTCGCCAAGAGGGAAAGTCGGTGGATGGAAAGGATCGCCTTCTTCTTTTCTCCAATGATTAAGTCGACTACGAACTCAGTCCCCATTTCTCCAGAATTGATGCTGGCTGATTGGTTGATCCATTCCGGTTACACTGCTTTCGGAGCTCGAGTGGAAATCCATATCGAAATGGCTGTCGGAATCCGAGGAACTTGAACTAGTGGCAAGTTTCATTTTGTACGATTGAGTAAAGGATTTTTCATTATGAAATGATTTACGGCTATCGGATGGTATTCTAATTACATATAGAACAAAGGATTTCGTAGATTACAGAGGGATTTACGGAATATGTCAGGCAAAGTTTATAGTAACAGATACGCTAAGATATGAATTTTATCTATACACTATTCATGCAATCAATGCAGTAAGATGTATCTAGCCTAAGAGTAATAAGCAAGTGATTCCCTAAGAATGATAAGCAGGTAATTTTCGACACAAAATGATAAGCAATACTTTTGACATACAGACACGGTCGAAGTCAAGACCCACTAATACATCTAAACAACTATCAGGTAGACACACTAATGCAAGACTTGATTTGCTAATTCCAGTGCTCTGATACCAACTATAAGGCCCTGTCCTAATCCATCTGGACGAATACATTACATTTGGTTACATCGCGAGGTACTTGACCTCTATATGATACATTTTACAAACATTGCATTCGTTTTTAAAAGACAAACTTTCATTACATCAAAAGTTGTCGGCATGAATACCATTTCATAATATATCCAACTTTAATTGACTTAATAATAATCTTGATGAACTCAACGACTCGAATGCAACGTCTTTTGAAATATGTCATGAACGACTCCAAGTAATATCTCTAAAATGAGAAAATGCACAGCGGGAGATTTCTTTCATACCTGAGAATAAACATGCTTTAAAGTATCAACCAAAAGGTTGGTGAGTTCATTAGTTTATCATAATCAATCATTTTCATAATTTTAATAAACCACAGGATTTCATTTATTCAATAATCATACACTCGCAAGTGTTTAAAATTCATTCATATGGATTGAACACCTGGTAACCGACATTAACAAAATGCATCTAGAATATCCCTAAACATATAAAGATCGAAGTACTAAAGCAGTTCAAATTCTCTGACTGGGGCATGTCAAAGCCCATAGATCTATCTTTAGGATTCACGTCAATTGGTGGCAATTATAATAAACACCAATTCTTAGGCTACGATGTTCAATACATACTTTAAAGTATTCGTCAATATGCTCCATCCAGTGCTGATTCTCGATATACTCCCCACTTTCATATCTGTCGTTCTTCTTTTTCATCTGCCGCCAGAAGAATCTATTTACTTCTACTATACTGTTGGTTTTATAGTGTTTTTAGTTCTCCCGTGTCTCTATATTGCTATATGCATCGATATATACGATTTGTAATTTATGGGTTGTTGTTAGGTTTTATATCCTATTTTATATTTCGAAGTCCCTGCTTCTGTCTTCTATAATCATTATCATCCACAATTAATTCTCCCTTCTATTTGCTGCAATTTATACTCTCATTTCTATTTCGGAGCTTCATTCTTTCGTTCCCTCTTCTTGCGATTAAGCACTATATGTGATGGTCCAGAATTCGTAGATATGAATTTCGGAATGAACATAGTTAATATTCTAAGAAGGAAATCGAAATGGCACGATCGTGATTTGTTAAATTACCAGAATATCCTGGAAAAGACTGAATCATCAAGAAAATATTTTCTTGATATTTTTAGAGATTAAATAGAATACAAGAGTCGTGTAACATGGCACATGATGACGGTATGGTCTGTGAATCGTCATGTCACATTAGAAACTCAGCATGACTTATTGTAATATAATCACGTTGATCAAGTGTCATTATATTATACTAACTCATGCTTCAGTTCCCAACACTACTTCAAAACATTCATATTTTAAACTCGAAGGTTTCAGAATTTAGAAATTAAAATAATTTCTTTTATGATGTAATGCAAATAGCGCGTAGAGGTAAATGATTTTAGATAAGAATAATTATGGAAATATCTTCAGAAATATGGAGGATATTTATAATGAAAGATCCGATGATATCTTAGAATTTCTAATATCGAAAGATGATGAAGAAGATTTGTCCGTAAAGATTTAGGGTCATGAACAGGGTATTCGTTAATGACTTCAGCAGATACTGAATCATTTAGATTCTTTGAAGGTAGATTTAGTCTTTGTGATTTGTCCACAATCTCCTTCATGGTTTGATCAATCCGTTTTTCAGTTCCAAACCTTCTCTTTTTCTGAGCTTTGCCAACACATTATTCTTTATCATCAACTTTTGACTGTTAAGTCGTTTTACAGTTTTTGCTGCTTCATCAGCATTTTTCCAATTTCGGAGAACTAGTTCGCAGTTTGGGGTATTTTTCAGAAACTTCACATTCGAGGTATGTAAGTCTAGGAGATAGATGTTATATGTATATATATAACTGTTGGCGTAGAAATGCTGCGAGATTAAAAATACTGATTGCAAATTCTCGGTGGTTGATATGACAATTCTTGTTACAAAATGCGGATGAGTACATGATAGGGTTTTAATGAACAAATATAATGGTTTTTCAGAGAGACTCAAGCCAATGAGTAATGAAGTTGTTGGTAAGTTTACTGCTAATGTGGTGGGATATAAACGGTTCCTCAGTAACGATGACGAAAGGCAAGTTATATATCAAAGTTATAATAAGGTTTATTCGAATGAAAAGTTGAAATTGATTTGTTGAAGCTGTGACAAAATTGGCTACTTTGGAAGGGGATCGCAAAGTGATTTTTGGTAATAACGATGCCAAAGGAGCTAGTACAGATACGTGTTAAACGTTTACTCAGGTTCCAAGAGTTTCCAGGTGCATAACTATATGCATCAATCTTTTCTTTCGTAGATGAAGTGCGGTTGGTTCATCCTCTCGATTGAGGTGTTTTCAAGAATCATGAAAGGTTTGAACGCAGATTGTAATCGTCAAGATACAAATGAGGTTTAAGATGAAATCAAGTGGCAAACTTGAAGAAATGTTTAGTTTCATATGTTATAATCAATATTTTAATTCGTTTTAATTGTCAAATGTTATTAGTCCACTATTAATAGTCCACAATTACTAATTCAATAATTCATATGTAGTTTAATATATAATATTCGAATTCATTAATACGTATCGTGTCCCATTGTATACATGTCTCAGACTCGATCACAACTCAAAGTATATATATTATTTTAGAATCAACCTCAACCCTGTATAGCTAATTCGAGCATTACTGCATATAGAGTGTCTATGGTTATTCCAAATAATATATATAGATGCGTCGATATGATATATCAAAACCGTGTATACGTGTCCCGATATTTAAAATGCGTAATTAACAGTATTTAAATGATGATAAATAAAGTGCGTAAAATAAATAACAGAAATTAAATGACAATAAATAAAATTGCGAGAATTAAATTGCGATAAAATAAATTGCGATAATTATAATGTAATAAGGAATTAGCATTTAGCTAGGAACAGTTAACTAGGATTTTGTTAGCGTGGATTCTTAACAAAATTTCTCATAGTTAATTTGTTTGTTTCTAACAAATTTTATTTTGTCCAATGTTTTCTTCATTATGCCACTTGTTGGATTCTGATAGGTCAAAATCCAAATATGAAATTGAATTAAAATGGTTATTCTACGGTGAATGGATACGTATATCTGTGGATGTAAGTAGGATAGTAAATGACTGTTGAATCAGATTCAAAAAATGTACAGTGTAACTTATTAATGTGAAATCTAAATATTCCTCGGGTATTACCTACCCTTTAAAATATGTTCACCATTAACAGTTTGTACAAAAGAATTTTTAATTACTATCTTTATGAAAACATATATAAGTATATATTTTCTTCAGATGTAATCATGGATTTAGTGAGTCAATATGATATTAAACTCATTTGATTTACCGTTAGAACAAGAATATATAATCTCTAAAACATTAGAGATTACATAATCGCCATGTTGAACGAAGATAAATGATGTAGAACGTTATGTAGAACGAAGATAATCGATGTAGGACATCATATAGTATGATGATTATGCTGGAGGTACAGACTGTGAGTTTGAGGCGTGTAGTGTTAAGGCTTGTGCTGCGGATGTTGTTGTTGGTGGTACTGGTGTTTTACCGGTGCTGTTGCTGAAGCTGGTAGGTTTTGCACCACATTTTCCAAATTGATTACTCGACCGCGAAGCTCGTTGACTTCTTCCATTATTCTGGGATGATTGTCGGTCGGAACGAGCGGATGAATAAGGTTTAGAATTGTAGATAGAATATAATTGTGGCGAGATATTCGGGCAATGAGAGTGAAAATGGTGTTTCGAACAGGTTCGCCGGTAAGTGTTTCAGGTTCTTCGCCAAGAGGGAAACTCAGTCCCCATTTCTCCAGAATTGATGCTGGCTGATTGGTTGATCCATTTTGGTTACATTGCTTTCAGAGCTCGAGTGAAAATCCATATCGGAATGGCTGTCAGAATCCGAGGAACTTGAACTAGTGGCAAGTTGCATTTTGTACGATTGAGTAAAGGATTTTTCGTTATGAAATGATTTACGGCTATCGGATGGTATTCTAATTACATATAGAACAAAGGATTTCGTAGATTACAGAGGGATTTACGGAATATGTCAGGCAAAGTTTATAGTAACAGATACGCTAAGATATGAATTTTGTCTATACACTATTTATGCAATCAATGCAGTAAGATGTGTCTAGCCTAAGAGTAATAAGCAAGTGATTCCCTAAGAATGATAAGAAGGTAATTTTCGACACAAAATGATAAGCAATACTTTTGACATACAGACACGGTCGAAGTCCAGACCCACTAATACATCTAAACAACTATCAGGTAGACACACTAATGCAAGACCTGGTTCGCTAATTCCAGCACTCTGATACTAACTATAAGGGCCTGTCCTAATCCATCTGGACGAATACATTACATTTGGTTACATCGCGAGGTACTTGACCTCTATATGATACATTTTACAAACATTGCATTCGTTTTTAAAAGACAAACTTTCATTACATCAAAAGTTGTTGGCATGAATACCATTTCATAATATATCCAACTATAATTGACTTAATAATAATCTTGATGAACTCAACGACTCGAATGCAACGTCTTTTGAAATATGTCATGAACGACTCCAAGTAATATCTCTAAAATGAGAAAATGCATTGCGGAAGATTTCTTTCATACCTGAGAATAAACATGCTTTAAAGTATCAACCAAAAGGTTGGTGAGTTCATTAGTTTATCATAATCAATCATTTCTATAATTTTAATAGACCACAAGATTTCATTTATTCAATAATCATACACTCGCAAGTGTTTAAAATTCATTCATATGGATTGAACACCTGGTAACCGACATGAACAAAATCCATTTAGAATATCCCCAAACATATAAAGATCGAAGTACTAAAGCAGTTCAAATTCTCTGACTGGGGCATGTCAAAGCCCATAGATCTATCTTTAGGATTCGCGTCAATTGGTGGCAATTATAATAAACACCAATTATTAGGCTACGATGTTCAATAAGGGTGATATCCGGTATAACAATTCAACCATAGAATGTAGTTTTTAATTACTTGTGTCTATTTCGTCAAACATTTATAAAAGCAGCGCATGTATTCTCAGTCCCAAAAATATATATTTCAAAAACATTTAAAAAGGGAGCAAATGAAACTCACGATACGATATTTTGTAGTAAAAATATGCATACGACGGAACTGAACAATGCAAGGTTGGCCTCGGATTCACGAACCTATATCATTTATATATATTAACACATATAATTGACATGTAATAATAATCAAACTAGTTTATACATATTACTTATACAATTTAGTAATATATTTTTTATATGTAAATACTTATGTAAGTAATATTATTATGTTTATAGTAATAATAATACTGTAATGATAATAATATTAATGATAATAAAAATAGTAGTTCTAATAATAATAATAATAATGATACTAGTAGTAAAAATAATAATAATATTAATAGTATAGTTCATAATAATTTTTAATAATAACAATACTAAATAATGATAATATTAATTAAAATGATACTTTAAAAAAATGATAGTTTTAAAAAAAAAATGATACTAATAATAATATTAATATTAATTAATAATAATAGTAATAATAATAAAAATAATATTAATGTTAATAATGATAATATGAATGATAATACTAATAATATTAATATTACTACTAATAATAATACTAATACCTATGATAATAATCATAAAAATAATAATAAGTATAATAAGGATGTCTACCTCATAAAATAGGCCTTTAAAAAAATAATGCCCATGCTCGGGCTCGAACCTGAGACCTCTTGAATAACACCAACACTCAACACCACTCCTCTAACTCCTTCTTATCTGTTTTATCTCTTGATTAAATTTTACTTAACCCATCATTATTGCTATAATCTATCCCCATAACAGCCCAACAGAAAACATGATCTGGGTCATGGACCAAGCTTATTTCAGCCTAACAGATCATAACATCTCGGCCCAATTTGGTAATAGGTTATGATCCAAATACACTTACAAAACCGCTGGACATAAACAAGAATTAAAAGAGTTTTGGTTTCATCATCCTTACATCATCACTTTCGTTAATCACAACTGTATCATCATAATCATACTCTTCATCGTATAATTTACTATTTATTGTCTTCTTCGTTAGATTCATATATCATTATCATATCAAATTATCTCAATTAAACCTTCATCATCTTTCATATAACTTTATCATCATCTTATATCTACGGCTCATCGTCATCCTACTCCAACTCGTTACACCATCATCATCATACTAATCACTATCGTGATCATAACTTAATCGTCACCTCAACCGAATCATCATCCCGCTAATAAACTTCTCGGTCTAATTTTATTCACAAACTAAAAAGTCTTGTTATTCAATTCTTACAATAATAAAGAAAATTGGTGGCTTTCTTTCCTTTTGGTCCCCCACGAAAAAGGAGACACCAATAGCTAAAAAAAATAAAAAATATGTCGGCCATGATTGTTTCATTATCCCACTTGTTTAATTAATACTTGCTAGAATCCTATAACTAATATGCCAAAGTGATCGGTCCATTACTAATGAATTGTACGTCCCACATATATTTGTTTGTGTGGAAATTGATAAATGTAGTAATTTAATACTCCGTACATCAAGTTTTCAAAACTTTAAATCTCCAATAATTCGATCTGTTTCATTATTGCCTATCGTCTTCTTTGTCTTCAACGGGTGAAACAAAAAACAACAAAAAAATATAATGCTGCAGTCGTAGGGACGTCAATACAGGTACAGCAGATTTGCAGGTGTGGTTATGGTGGATGTAGGGTAAATAGGTGCAGCCGTAAGAAAAGAAACAAAGGAAGTGGTGATCGGTTCAGAGGGGATGATGTTCACGGTGGTGTTTGTACCGTTTTGGTGGTGGTGAAAGGTGATGGCGATTGTGAGAGTGGTGGTGTTTATTGTAGACAGCAGAAAAAATAAACATGATGATAGTTGTGATGGCTTCGATGGTTGTAGAAATAGCAACCTTCAATGGAGGTTTAGTCTTTTGACAAGAGGATAGGGAGAGAGGGAGATGAAAGAAAGGTGACGGAGTGGTGGTGATGATGTGGGTGAGTGGTTTTGGATTGGGACTCAAATGAAACACAAAACATAATATCGAGGAAGTGGTAGTTTGGTGAGGTGTTTCAATTGAATAGAAGATAAGTGGGTTACCTTTTGGTTTGAAGTTGAGAAGCAAGTGGTTCTCGGTTTGGATTATTAATCAGACCAGAAGCAGTGATCAATTTGTAGGTGGTTGTTGTTTGATGACAAATCTTCGAATGATAAGAACCGCAACAATAATGGTGTTGGTTGTGTTGGTGTTTTCGATAGGAAAAGAGAAATAGAAATAAATATTGTGGTGCATGGTTGTTGATGGTGGTAGTAGTGCTGGAAGTGATGGCGGTTTGTGAGGGTGTTTGGTGTTCATCTTCGTGGGGTTTGGGTAATAAAAGAAGAGAGATATATATAGTTGTAAGACATGTATGGATATGTAATTATATATATACTCCGCATGTGTTTATTTGAGAGGAGAGAAAACAAAAAAGAGAAACAGAAATCTAGTGGCCAACATGGAATGGTTATAGAATAGTAATGATATCCGTGAGTTACAAATCTCAATTCTCAATATTAATAATAATAATATAATAATAATTATAATATAATTTAAAATATAAACGTGTAAATTGTTAGCCGTCGTCTACTAGCCGTCGTCTACTATTTCATTTACGGACTGAAATTCGTGCTCCGTTGATAAATCAGTAGCGGATAAAATGTCCTCTGAAAAAACCAATATTTTTAAATTAAATGTCTTCATTTATTTTAGTCATTATGGTATGAAATTGGTCATTTAATTATTAAATAAAAATTAACTCAGCTGTCCGCTTTCGATCCTGGGTAAAATATAAAAAGTGTTAAAATTTATTATTTAGCTTCTAAATATATTTTTAATAGGTCTATCATTCATATAACTCATTTTCGGATCACCGTTTATTTTAAAATTATATAAGTTTGAATTTAACTTGTTTAATATCAATTGGGACATTAAACGAGTATTACAATCATTTAATATTTATTTTTTTAATATACTTTATTTATATATAGAGATATATTTTAAATAATAATTATTATAATATCCTATTTACAATTAATTGTTCGTGAATCGTCGAGAGCAGTCGAAGGGTAAATGAATACATGAACACAGTTCAAAGTTTTTAAGATTTCAATATTACAGACTTTGCTTATAGTGTCGGAAACATATAAAGATTAAGTTTAAATTTGGTCAGAAATTTCCGGGTCGTCAAACATTGTTGTTGTGTTATTCGACCACCAACAATCTCCTGATTTGCTGCAAAATTTTGTGACCACAACAGTAATTTAAATCGACTTTTTGCTGCAGAAATTGCTGTGTGTTTCTTCTGTTTTCTGTCGAGCCATTCAGACCCAAGAAACCCTCTTTTGGGTCGTGATTTCCTGCTGGAAGTCTGCCTACTGTTTCAGTTTTCATAATCATCATCTTCTTGATCCTCACCTTCTAAAGGTAGCCCTAAAACCCTAGCTTCATGTTACTTATTTACTTTAAGTTAGTTATAAGTATTATGTTAAGTATTATGAATTATGTTGATCATGTTGTTATTAGATGTTTAAGATTAATGAATAATGCATGATAAAAGATTATGAGTAATGGGTTAAGGTTGTCGAATTGTGATTATGATTATGAATAAAATATAAAATAGATAATTAAATGGTTAAAAGTTTTAATGAAAGATTATGGTTATGTATGGTGAACATGATAATAATAAAAGAGTATGGTTAGGGTTGAAAGATGATAATTGTAATAAGGTTAAGTATGATTATGAAGTATTAATAATTTGTTAATGATTAGAGGTATTAGGTTAATGATTAATAAGTTATTAGCATGATTGATTAAGTATTATGATTATAAACTTGAATGTGTTAGTAAATAAAAAGTTATGATTTTATGTAAGAGAATAATGATTAGTAATATTTGAGGGTTGATTAGTAAAGTATATTAATAATGATATACATGCATGCATGCATGCTTACGTATCTATGTACATGTATACATTGTGGATATATGTGTGTGTATATGTAACTATATACATACGTGTATATGTATGTGTACATATGTATGTATATGTACGTGTATATGTATGCATGGGTGTGTATTGTGTAAGTATATTAGGTTAGTAAAACATGAAAAGTAAAGTAGTTATATGTATATATGTACCACTTCTACATTAATGTATATATGACACTTACATATATTATACATGTATATCATTTAGCTATAAACACATACTTGTATGAAAATAATAAAGATTATATATATATGTAACATATAATGATAAGTTTACACAATGATTGATTAATTAGATAATAATAATATTATTATAACATACAAACCTAACCATATTGTAACACCTAAATTACACTAAGTTATATTATCACCTATATATGTAAATACTAAGTACAATAATAATTTGTTGTGTGTATACACCTATAAAGTGAAGATTATAATTAAAGATAACATACAAAGACTACAAACATCACCGCTACTTGTGGCCTAGGGTGATCCTTGTTACCTTATGGGAACCGCTTGTGGATTTCGAATGCCATGACTTAGATTCTGGTCAAGAATCCTAGGCGCCCGGTAACAACTGATCATTCGAGTGACTTGCATGATAGCAACGAAGTTTGGGTGAGATTGTACAACATCTTTGTTAAGAATTATAACCCGAACTTCTTAAACTAGAAGCTTACTATAAGTGGAAGCTTTCCATAAATAGTAGGTTTCCAAAAATAGAAACTTTTGAGAATAGGAACTTTTCTCAAAAACCATCACTGTTAATATAGTTTACTATATTAATAAACAAACTTTATGTCTATTAGACATTAACTAATCAAAGGTTATATCTCTAGGTTGAGAAATCCGATTTCATACTCCGTTCATACTTCCTTGCGTGGAATTACTTACTTGCTACTAAGGTGAACTTCATAGCCCCGCTTTTTACTATTTATTAACTGTTTTACAACTTTTGGGGTGAGACACATGCTTGCTTTAAAATGATGTACAATTTAGACACAAGTACCTAAACTATTTGATATGCAATTTCGTGAGACTTTTATTAAACATGTATTTATTGTTACATGCAAATCCCTGCCATAATATCGTTAATTGCTGGAATTGAAATTTTGCAAGCTTAATTATTGTGAGTAGGCCTATTGAGAGTGATGTCCCTACCCATTGGCGTGATCGTCAAGGGGGTACATAATAATTATTGCCGACACCCGTACAGTGTCAGGGGTTAATGTTTAGTTAGATATTATAACTCATGGCATATTGAATATTTTGATGTTTTGAACTAAATCTTGTGGTCTAAAACTTATTATGATTGTTAAACCTATGATGTTCACTCAATCTTTGTGTTGACATTTTAAGCATGTTTGTCTCAGGTGAAGATTAGCTTGTGTGCTACCCTATGATGCTTAGTTAGCTGTTGCATTGGAGTCCACATATTAGACTTATCATTTGTTAATTACATATGAATTTCATTATGTAAAATATTATTATGTTTCTGCTGCAAATTCAAATTTTGTTATTAAACGTCTCATTTAGAGTCATTCTCATTTATACATTACTTGTGTTGTGATATTGTGAAGTCATATTTCCCCGACCCTATTTGGGGGTATGACAGATTAGTATCAGAGCCAGGTTGTTATAGAGAACCAGGATTGCATTTTATGTGTGCCTTATGTGTTAGTTAGGTGCCTTAGCAATCTATAGGACTATAATCTTTCATGCCTTAGTTTTTAGTGCTTTTCTTATATTGCCATTTCATCTTACTTCCTGCCTTTATCTCTTCTGATATTTTGTATCCTTTCCTAAGGATGTCAAGCCAAAACCCTATCATCTTACCTGATCCCGACTCTGAAGGATCAGTTAGTATGTGATGGTTATCATGTCCATACAAATCTTTATGACCTGACTCAGCCATTGTGATTCAAAGTATTCTTTGACTCACACGATTATTTTTATCAGACCACCTCGGTTAGTGAAATCGAGGGATGTCATGAATTCTAAAATGCTCGACATTTCAACGTCAAAGTTTGATCATGTATCCTGACCTTATGGTGTGATATTGAAGTGGAAATATGAATTAGTGAAATATAATGACGCTTGACCAACGTGATTATATTACGATAACTCATATAGAAATTCCAATATCATGACATATGGAATAGAGAGTGAATCAAAGAAAAATTTTCAAGCCATTCATCTCAATGTTATTACATGAAGGGAAATCATCATCCGATTTGCAGATATATAAAGAGCTCTTTTTAACCGAACTATCTATCTCATACCTATGAGTAGATTAACAATCCCTCCTATACCATAAAGGTTGTAAAACTTTGCAATCTCTCTTTCTTAAATAACCTATCTCTTTATCTTTGATGCTTAATATTCAAGCGCCTCGCTGGAAGGAAGGATGCATATTTTTAAGTGACCTGAAGTTTTTCCATTTTCTCGCGAGCTGCGGCTTGAGCTAAACAACCCCCACTAATCACATCTGAAAACTACTATAGCAATTAAAAGAACCCCATCATACTCTAGTGGATAGTATCCACATTCCTGGCCAGTTAAGGCTGAACTATACATATATTTTCATATTGAAAAGCACGTGATCCCTCACACGCTCCATATGATCAAAGGTAGCATTCATATGTTTATCATTAAGTTACTAATGGTCAAACATCTCGTGATTTGTTGTACCTAAACAATAAGTCGCGACCTTTGAATCGTTAACCATTTTTCTGAAGAAAAAAATCTTACGATTTCATCTCGGTGTTACAAGCATGTTAGATGTATCTTTAAATGATCATATAACAATAGGCAAGTGACACCGTGTCCTTACATCGCCCTTACTCATTGGGAAAATTCATACCATTCCAATAATAATCACAGATTTAACAAGAACTTGATAGAATGATAAACATCATATAGTCGAAAGTCACTGCCTTAGCGTGTCTTCATACCTGTCTATGTGAACATCGAATTATTCATGCTCAAGTTATTATGAAATCTTTGTGAATGACAGAATCCATCCATGAGTACATAATAAGGGCACTTACTCCCAGCCTTCCAACTCCAATAACTAGTCTGACCTCTTGACATTTTAGAGTCAACAGTAGATTAACTTCACGTTCTCAAACTCTACCATTCATATCTCACTTGTCAGCAACAGCTTCACACATGACCATTTTGAATTCCAGGAACATATGTCATAATAATAGTCAACAACCATATTTAGATACAATAGATTTCATTACCTCGCAACATTTTTGCTTAAAAATAACCCGAAATTTTCAAAATTCCTTCACCCGATCTTCATCGATCTTTTTCCAACTCGTAACCTCCAAAATATTAAAATTCTGTTGCCAAAATTTTACATACACTATTTTACTGTGCGATCCTCTCGAAATTTTGTAAAATAAATTTTTTTAAATTTATATACTACCATTCGTGCAAATTTTATAAATCGTATATGTTTATATAGTAAAGTAAATAAAATTTTCCTTTACTTATTTTTGATTAGTACATATAAAATTCTACTTTGACTTTTATAAATCAATTCTTTTATTCAAAAGATATTTTACTTAAAATAGTACATGTTGTACATAACTCTAGTTTTACTAAGAATTTCGTTCCTTTTTACATTGTCACCTTAAACGACTCGAACTTCTATATAGTTTTCATTACTTGTTTATATAAAATTTTTCGTATTATTCTACACCACGTAGTAATCACAATTCCTCTTGCCTTTCGAAACTTACCATTGAGTTCATCATTCAAAACTCTATGTTCTCAGTAACTTTTCCCTTGAAAGGTTGACCGTTGAGAAGATTTTACTTCTGATATCTCACGGCTAAACCACAGCAACCTCGTAAAACGTTAATTCTATGATTTAATATCTTTTTGGTACAAGAAAGCATTTCTCAGATATTTCCTCACCAGTGTAAATTATTCTTTGTAGCCAGTGATTCATATTTTTTTTTCATCCGCACTTAAACTCATAAGTGAATGATAGGTCGACTCGCCATAGGTGTGAGAACATCTTTCTCATCAAGAGATCACACCTTTCGTGAGGTTTCCTATCAGAAATATAATTTATGATCCTCGATATCCTCTCTAAAGGAGTTACCTTAAACGATTATGGTGTTTATGTGTTTACACTAAACATTTCTTCCTCACTAGTTACAACTAGATGTTATCCTAGTCAAGTTTCGACCTCTGTTTCAATATATAGCTATAGATACATTCTGCAAATGTGCTTTCAAAAACTCTTTCCAAGGATAAGTTCGCATGTATTATAATCTTTCGTTAATATTTCATGCCATTCTAAGGGCATTTTAGTAATTATGGCTTGCTTTGCATATAAGCCTGATTAGTGACTTATCAGCTGGAATCTCATTTCGTCTATTCACATTAGACATTTCTTGAAAACCAAAGGTATCATGTCTATGGTTACGTTAAGGAATTTGAAGTTGGTACCATCTCTAACAAACACAAGTCATGCATCAAACTACATGGCTGTGATCTCCAAGTACTTCTCTCTGATTGTCTGCCCTAATGGCGACATAAACGCTCAAGGTTTCAAACAAACTTAGTAATGTTCGTTACACATTTCAGGTGTCCAACTTACTGAAATGCTTGTACGACTAAAATATCACAATCCTTTTTAAGAAAACCTAGTCAGATGACACTCATGTTATCCCTTTGAATTACCTCTGCATTGATAATAAAATGCACTTCATAGAAGAACCTGTAGAAGTTATGGATCGTGAGATCAAACGCCTGAAACAGGACAACAGTTCCTATTGTTAAGATACGTTGGAATTCACGAAGAGGCCCCTAGTATACCTGGAAAAGTGAAGACCATATGAAATTGAAATATCCATATCTATTCTCAACCGCCGATGCATCCTAGAAGTCTTCCTGAAACTTCGGGAGGAAGTTTAAATTAACGGGGAGGTACTATAACAACCCTCATTTTTCCTTCATGAAATGACAGAAATGCCCTTAGGGTTTCATTGTCATATTCTGTGTATTAGCACTAGGGTTATTATCTGGATATAGTAAATGGAGTAATTAATACTAAAACCCTAATATTATTTAAAACCCTAAACCTAACCTTATACATTAAATACTAAACCCTAATACCATTTAATACTAAATATTAAACCCTAAACCTAATACTAAATTAATAATATAAACTATATGTAATAATATTAAATGGTGACATTTATAAAATTAAAAACAAATTAGAACTAAAGTAAAAATTTATAATGACATGGATTAATAAGTAAATAAATAAATACAATGTAATGAAAATAAAATATAACTTTAATAAAAAAATATATAAATATGTATTAATACATAGAAAAATCGGCTAATTAAAAAAATAAAAATAAAGAAAATGAGCTTGATCCCTAAGTAATAACGAATCCTAGTTTAATCTTAACATCTTCATCCTAATCTACTCCTTGTTCTTGATCACCAAGTTATCCCTAGTAATTATAATATGATTAGGACTATAATCCCACTCTATAAAAAGGAACACTTGGCTTTTGTTTTTCTCATAACCTACATTCTAAAATTTACACTCAAAATCCCCCTTGCTAATATTTATGGCAATTTTTGCCCTCCTATTCCCTCTCTTTTAGTCAACTCCAACACTCTCCAAACAGCCCTTTTTAGTCGACACCAAGCCACACCAAACTCAGCCATCAAAACACCCTCAAACTTGCCTGTTTCTGCTGTACATGTCGCCACTTTCTTCAGTCCGAAATAGCCTCTAAAACAGTCCCTAAAGTCGCTATTCTTGCTTGTTTTCCTGCTGCCTTTATCGAAGCCCTACAGGCTACTATTTGCAGTTATTAATCGACTACTGTTGTTGTGTTATTCAACCACCAACAATCTCCTGATTTGCTGCAAAATTTCGTGACCACAACAGCCATTTAAATTGACTTTTTGCTACATAAATTGATGTGTGTTTCTTCTGTTTTCTGTCAAGCCATTCAGACCCAAGAAACCCTCTTTTGGGTGGTGATTTCCTGCTGGAAGTCTGCCTGCTGTTTCAGTTTTCATAATGATCATCTTCTTGATCCTCACCTTCTAAAGGTAGCCCTAAAACCCTAGCTTCATGTTACTTATTTACTTTAAGTTAGTTATAAGTATTATGTTAAGTATTATGAATTATGTTGATCATTTTGTTATTAGATGTTTAAGATTAATGAATAACGCATGATAAAAGATTATGAGTAATGGGTTAAGGTTGTCGAATTGTGATTATGATTATGAATAAAATATAAACTAGATAATTAAATGGTTAAAAGTTTTAATGAAAGATTAAGGTTATTTATGGTGAACATGATAATAATAAAAGAGTATGGTTAGGGTTGAAAGATGATAATTGTAATAAGGTTAAGTATGATTATGAAGTATTAATAATTTGTTAATGATTAAAGGTATTAGGTTAATGATTAATAAGTTATTAGCATGATTGATTAAGTATTATGATTATAAACTTGAATGTGTTAGTAAATAAAAATTTATTATTTTATGTAAGAGAATAATGATTAGTAATATTTGAGGGTTGATTAGTAAAGTATAATAATAATGATATACATGCATGCATGCATGCTTACATATGTATGTACATGTATACATTGTGGATATATGTGTGTGTGTATATATGTAAGTATATACATACGTGTATATGTATGTGTATATATGTATGTATATGAACGTGTGTATGTATGTATAGGTGTGTATTGTGTAAGTATATTAGGTTAGTAAAACATGAAAAGTAAATTAGTTATATGTATATATATGTACCACTTTTACATTAATGTATATATAACACTTACATATATTATACATGTATATCATATAGCTATAAACACACACTTGTATGAAAATAATAAAGATTATATATATATGTAACATATAATGATAAGTTTACATAATGATTGATTAATTAGATAATAATAATATTATTATAACATATAAACCTAACAATATTGTAACACGTAAATTACACTAAGTTATATTATCACCTATATATGTAAATACTAAGTACAATAATAATTCGTTGTGTGTATACTGAAATGTCCCGTTCTTATTGATTAAAAACGTTCCATATTAATTGATTTCGTTGCGAGGTTTTGACCTCTATATGAGACGTTTTTCAAAGACTGCATTCATTTTTAAAACAAACCATAACCTTTATTTCATAAATAAAGGTTTAAAAAGCTTTACGTAGATTATCAAATAATGATAATCTAAAATATCCTGTTTACACACGACCATTACATAATGGTTTACAATACAAATATGTTACATCGAAATCAGTTTCTTGAATGCAGTTTTTACACAATATCATACAAACATGGACTCCAAATCTTGTCCTTATTTTAGTATGCAACAGCGGAAGCTCTTAATATTCACCTGAGAATAAACATGCTTTAAACGTCAACAAAAATGTTGGTGAGTTATAGGTTTAACCTATATATATCAAATCGTAACAATAGACCACAAGATTTCATATTTCATTACACATCCCATACATAGAGATAAAAATCATTCATATGGTGAACACCTGGTAACCGACATTAACAAGATGCATATATAAGAATATCCCCATCATTCCGGGACACCCTTCGGATATGATATAAATTTCGAAGTACTAAAGCATCCGGTACTTTGGATGGGGTTTGTTAGGCCCAATAGATCTATCTTTAGGATTCGCGTCAATTAGGGTGTCTGTTCCCTAATTCTTAGATTACCAGACTTAATAAAAAGGGGCATATTCGATTTCGATAATTCAACCATATAATGTAGTTTCACGTACTTGTGTCTATTTTGTAAATCATTTATAAAACCTGCATGTATTCTCATCCCAAAAATATTAGATTTTAAAAGTGGGACTATAACTCACTTTCACAGATTTTTACTTCGTCGGGAAGTAAGACTTGGCCACTGGTTGATTCACGAACCTATAACAATATATACATATATATCAAAGTATGTTCAAAATATATTTACAACACTTTTAATATATTTTGATGTTTTAAGTTTATTAAGTCAGCTGTCCTCGTTAGTAACCTACAACTAGTTGTCCACAGTTAGATGTACAAAAATAAATCGATAAATATTATCTTGAATCAATCCACGACCCAGTGTATACGTATCTCAGTATTGATCACAACTCAAACTATATATATTTTGGAATCAACCTCAACCCTGTATAGCTAACTCCAACATTCACATATAGAGTGTCTATGGTTGTTCCGAAATATATATAGATGTGTCGACATGATAGGTCGAAACATTGTATACGTGTCTATGGTATCTCAAGATTACATAATATACAATACAAGTTGATTAAGTTATGGTTGGAATAGATTTGTTACCAATTTTCACGTAGCTAAAATGAGAAAAATTATCCAATCTTGTTTTACCCATAACTTCTTCATTTTAAATCCGTTTTGAGTGAATCAAATTGCTATGGTTTCATATTGAACTCTATTTTATGAATCTAAACAGAAAAAGTATAGGTTTATAGTGGGAAAAATAAGTTACAAGTCGTTTTTGTAAAGGTAGTCATTTCAGTCGAAAGAACGACGTCTAGATGACCATTTTAGAAAACATACTTCCACTTTGAGTTTAACCATAATTTTTGGATATAGTTTCATGTTCATAATAAAAATCATTTTCTCAGAATAACAACTTTTAAATCAAAGTTTATCATAGTTTTTAATTAACTAACCCAAAACAGCCCGCGGTGTTACTACGACGGCGTAAATCCGGTTTTACGGTGTTTTTCGTGTTTCCAGGTTTTAAATCATTAAGTTAGCATATCATATAGATATAGAACATGTGTTTAGTTGATTTTAAAAGTCAAGTTAGAAGGATTAACTTTTGTTTGCGAACAAGTTTAGAATTAACTAAACTATGTTCTAGTGATTACAAGTTTAAACCTTCGAATAAGATAGCTTTATATGTATGAATCGAATGATGTTATGAACATCATTACTACCTTAAGTTCCTTGGATAAACCTACTGGAAAAGAGAAAAATGGATCTAGCTTCAATGGATCCTTGGATGGCTCGAAGTTCTTGAAGCAGAATCATGACACGAAAACAAGTTCAAGTAAGATCATCACTTGAAATAAGATTGTTATAGTTATAGAAATTGAACCAAAGTTTGAATATGATTATTACCTTGTATTAGAATGATAACCTACTGTAAGAAACAAAGATTTCTTGAGGTTGGATGATCACCTTACAAGATTGAAAGTGAGCTAGCAAACTTGAAAGTATTCTTGATTTTATGAAACTAGAACTTTTGGAATTTATGAAGAACACTTAGAACTTGAAGATAGAACTTGAGAGAGATCAATTAGATGAATAAAATTGAAGAATGAAAGTGTTTGTAGGTGTTTTTGGTCGTTGGTGTATGGATTAGATATAAAGGATATGTAATTTTGTTTTCATGTAAATAAGTCATGAATGATTACTCATATTTTTGTAATTTTATGAGATATTTCATGCTAGTTGCCAAATGATGGTTCCCACATGTGTTAGGTGACTCACATGGGCTGCTAAGAGCTGATCATTGGAGTGTATATACCAATAGTACATACATCTAAAAGCTGTGTATTGTACGAGTACGAATACGGGTGCATACGAGTAGAATTGTTGATGAAACTGAACGAGGATGTAATTGTAAGCATTTTTGTTAAGTAGAAGTATTTTGATAAGTGTATTGAAGTCTTTCAAAAGTGTATAAATACATATTAAAACACTACATGTATATACATTTTAACTGAGTCGTTAAGTCATCGTTAGTCGTTACATGTAAGTGTTGTTTTGAAACCTTTAGGTTAACGATCTTGTTAAATGTTGTTAACCCAATGTTTATAATATCAAATGAGATTTTAAATTATTATATTATCATGATATTATCATGTATGAATATCTCTTAATATGATATATATACATTAAATGTCTTTACAACGATAATCGTTACATATATGTCTCGTTTAAAAATCATTAAGTTAGTAGTCTTGTTTTTACATATGTAGTTCATTGTTAATATACTTAATGATATGTGTACTTATCATAGTATCATGTTAACTATATATATATCCATATATATGTCATCATATAGTTTTTACAAGTTTTAACGTTCGTGAATCACCTGTCAACTTGGGTGGTCAATTGTCTATATGAAACATATTTCAATTAATCAAGTCTTAACAAGTTTGATTGCTTAACATGTTGGAAACATTTAATCATGTAAATATCAATCTCAATTAATATATATAGAAAAGTTCGGGTCACTACAGTACCTACCCGTTAAATAAATTTCGTCCCGAAATTTTAAGCTGTTGAAGGTGTTGACGAATCTTCTGGAAATAGATGCGGGTATTTCTTCTTCATCTGATCTTCATGCTCCCAGGTGAACTCGGGTCCTCTACGAGCATTCCATCGAACCTTAACAATTGGTATCTTGTTTTGCTTAAGTCTTTTAACCTCACGATCCATTATTTCGACGGGTTCTTCGATGAATTGAAGTTTTTCGTTGATTTGGATTTCATCTAACGGAATAGTGAGATCTTCTTTAGCAAAACATTTCTTCAAATTCAAGACGTGGAAAGTGTTATGTACAGCCGCGAGTTGTTGAGGTAACTCAAGTCGGTAAGCTACTGGTCCGACACGATCAATAATCTTGAATGGTCCAATATACCTTGGATTTAATTTCCCTATTTTACCAAATCGAACAACGCCTTTCCAAGGTGCAACTTTAAGCATGACCATCTCTCCAATTTCAAATTCTATATCTTTTCTTTTAATGTCAGCGTAGCTCTTTTGTCGACTTTGGGCAGTTTTCAACCGTTGTTGAATTTGGATGATCTTCTCGGTAGTTTCTTGTATAATCTCCGGACCCGTAATCTGTCTATCCCCCACTTCACTCCAACAAATCGGAGACCTGCACTTTCTACCATAAAGTGCTTCAAACGGTGCCATCTCAATGCTTGAATGGTAGCTGTTGTTATAGGAAAATTCTGCTAACGGTAGATGTCGATCCCAACTGTTTCTGAAATCAATAACACATGCTCGTAGCATGTCTTCAAGCGTTTGTATCGTCCTTTCGCTCTGCCCATCAGTTTGTGGATGATAGGCAGTACTCATGTCTAGACGAGTTCCTAATGCTTGCTGTAATGTCTGCCAGAATCTTGAAATAAATCTGCCATCCCTATCAGAGATAATAGAGATTGGTATTCCATGTCTGGAGATGACTTCCTTCAAATACAGTCGTGCTAACTTCTCCATCTTGTCATCTTCTCTTATTGGCAAGAAGTGTGCTGATTTGGTGAGACGGTCAACTATTACTCAAATAGTATCAAAACCACTTGCAGTCCTTGGCAATTTAGTGATGAAATCCATGGTAATGTTTTCCCATTTCCATTCCGGGATTTCGGGTTGTTGAAGTAGACCTGATGGTTTCTGATGCTCAGCTTTGACCTTAGAACACGTCAAACATTCTCCTACGTATTTAGCAACATCGGCTTTCATACCCGGCCACCAAAAATGTTTCTTAAGATCCTTGTACATCTTCCCCGTTCCAGGATGTATTGAGTATCTAGTTTTATGAGCTTCTCTAAGTACCATTTCTCTCATATCTCCAAATTTTGGTACCCAAATCCTTTCAGCCCTATACCGGGTTCCGTCTTCCCGAATATTAAGATGCTTCTCCGATCCTTTGGGTATTTCATCCTTTAAATTTCCCTCTTTTAAAACTCCTTGTTGCGCCTCTTTTATTTGAGTAGTAAGGTTATTATGAATCATTATATTCATAGATTTTACTCGAATGGGTTCTCTGTCCTTCCTGCTCAAGGCATCGGCTACCACATTTGCCTTCCCCGGGTGGTAACGAATCTCAAAGTCGTAATCATTCAACAATTCAATCCACCTACGCTGTCTCATATTCAGTTGTTTCTGATTAAATATGTGTTGAAGACTTTT
The DNA here is from genome assembly GCF_046630445.1 of Rutidosis leptorrhynchoides. Lineage (NCBI taxonomy): Eukaryota > Viridiplantae > Streptophyta > Magnoliopsida > Asterales > Asteraceae > Rutidosis > Rutidosis leptorrhynchoides. The sequence goes on along the minus strand of NC_092341.1, from coordinate 217,937,731 downwards.
GTGGTCGGTATATATAATACTTTTGACCCCATATAAGTAGTGCCTCCAAGTCTTTAATGCAAAAACAACCGCTCCTAATTCCAAATCATGCGTCGTATAATTTTGTTAGTGAATCTTCAATTGTCTAGACGCATAAGCAATCACCTTCGTTCGTTGCATTAATACACAACCAAGACCTTGCTTTGATGCGTCACAATAAATCACAAAATCATCATTCCCTTCAGGCAATGACAATATAGGTGCCGTAGTTAGCTTTTTCTTCAATAACTGAAACGCTTTCTCTTGTTCATCATTCCATTCAAATTTCTTCCCTTTATGCGTTAATGCAGTCAAGGGTTTTGCTATTCTGGAAAAATCTTGGATGAACCTTCTGTAGTAACCAGCTAGTCCTAAAAACTGGCGTATGTGTTTCGGAGTTTTCGGGGTTTCCCACTTTTCAACAGTTTCTATCTTTGCCGGATCCACCTTAATACCTTCTTTGTTCACTATGTGACCGAGGAATTGAACTTCTTCCAACCAAAATGCACACTTTGAAAACTTAGCGTACAATTCTTCCTTCCTCAATACTTCTAACACCTTTCTCAAATGTTCACCGTGTTCTTGGTCATTCTTTGAGTAAATAAGTATGTCATCAATGAAAACAATGACAAACTTGTCAAGGTATGGTCCACACACTCGGTTCATAAGGTCCATGAACACAGCTGGTGCATTAGTTAAACCAAACGGCATGACCATAAACTCGTAATGACCGTAACGTGTTCTGAAAGCAGTCTTTGGAATATCATCTTCTTTCACCCGCATTTGATGATACCCGGAACGTAAGTCAATCTTTGAATAAACAGACGAGCCTTGTAGTTGATCAAATAAGTCATCGATTCTCGGTAGTGGGTAGCGGTTCTTGATGGTAAGTTTGTTCAACTCTCGGTAGTCGATACACAACCTGAATGTACCATCTTTCTTCTTGACAAACAAAACAGGAGCTCCCCACGGTGATGTGCTTGGTCGAATGAAACCACGCTCTAAAAGTTCTTGTAATTGGCTTTGTAGTTCTTTCATCTCGCTGGGTGCGAGTCTGTAAGGAGCACGAGCTATTGGTGCAGCTCCTGGTACAAGATCTATTTGAAATTCAACGGATCGATGTGGGGGTAATCCCGGTAATTCTTTCGGAAATACATCAGGAAATTCTTTTGCGACGGGAACATCATTGATGCTCTTTTCTTCAGTTTGTACTTTCTCGACGTGTGCTAGAACAGCATAGCAACCTTTTCTTATTAGTTTTTGTGCCTTCAAATTACTAATAAGATGTAGCTTCGTGTTGCCCTTTTCTCCGTACACCATTAAGGGTTTTCCTTTTTCTCGTATAATGCGAATTGCATTTTTGTAACAAACGATCTCCGCTTTCACTTCTTTCAACCAGTCCATACCGATTATCACATCAAAACTCCCTAACTCTACTGGTATCAAATCAATCTTAAATGTTTCGCTAACCAGTTTAATTTCTCGATTCCGACATATATTATCTGCTGAAATTAATTTACCATTTGCTAATTCGAGTAAAAATTTACTATCCAAAGGCGTCAATGGACAACTTAATTTAGCACAAAAATCTCTACTCATATAGCTTCTATCCGCACCCGAATCAAATAAAACGTAAGCAGATTTATTGTCAATAAGAAACGTACCCGTAACAAGCTCCGGGTCTTCCTGTGCCTCTGCCGCATTAATATTGAAAACTCTTCCACGGCCTTGTCCATTCATGTTCTCCTGGTTCGGGCAATTTCTAATAATGTGGCCCGGTTTTCCACATTTATAACAAACTACATTGGCATAACTTGCTCCGACACTACTTGCTCCGCCATTACTCGTTTCGACACCATTTGTTCCTTTCGTTCTATTAACCCCTGGTCCGTAGACCTCACACTTCGCCGCGCTATGACCATTTCTTTTACACTTGTTGCAAAATTTGGTGCAGAACCCCGAGTGATTCTTTTCACACCTTTGGTATAGCTGCTTCTGATTGTTGTTGTTGTTGCGGTTATTATTGTTGTTGGGATGATTGTTGTAGTTGCTGTTGTTGTTGTTGTTGTTGTTGTTGGGCCATTTGTTGTAGTTGCGATTGATGTTGCGATTGTTGGGATAATTGTTGGGATAATTGTTGTAATTGCTGTTGTTGTTGTATTGGTGATTCTTATCACCGTTTTCCTCCCACTTTCTTTTGACTTGCTTCACATTGGCCTCTTCAGCAGTCTGTTCTTTAATTCTTTCTTCAATTTGGTTCACGAGTTTGTGAGCCATTCTACATGCCTGTTGTATGGAGGCGGGCTCGTGTGAACTTATATCTTCTTGGATTCTTTCCGGTAATCCTTTCACAAACGCGTCGATCTTCTCTTCCTCATCTTCGAATGCTCCCGGACACAATAGGCACAATTCTGTGAATCGTCTTTCGTACGTGGTAATATCAAATCCTTGGGTTCGTAACCCTCTAAGTTCTGTCTTGAGCTTATTGACCTCGGTTCTGGGACGGTACTTCTCGTTCATCAAGTGCTTGAATGCTGACCACGGTAGTGCGTACGCATCATCTTGTCCCACTTGCTCTAGATAGGTATTCCACCATGTTAACGTAGAACCTGTGAAGGTATGCGTAGCGTATTTCACTTTGTCCGCTTCAGTACACTTACTTATGGCAAACACCGATTCGACCTTCTCGGTCCACCGTTTCAATCCGATCGGTCCTTCGGTTCCATCAAATTCCAAAGGTTTGCAGGCAGTGAATTCTTTGTAGGTGCATCCTACACGATTTCCTGTACTGCCAGATCCAAGGTTATTGTTGGTATGTAGCGCAGCCTGTACTGCGGCTATGTTTGAAGCTAGAAAAGTACGGAATTCCTCTTCATTCATATTCACGGTGTGTCGAGTAGTCGGTGCCATTTCCTTCAAAATAGTTAAATGGAACAAGTTAATCATACAGAATATTAAGAGTAGTTAATAGTATTTCGTAGCATAATATGAACTCATTTATAAAAGCTTTTTCTTCATATTAGCGTTTTATAAGTTTAAATTCGGGTAGTACCTACCCGTTAAGTTCATACTTAGTAGCTAATATACAATTCAGCTACTACAATTCTATATGAAAAAATGATTATAATAATATTTCGCGTTCAAACTTTTATACAATATTTTACAAACTTACAATACCGCTTATTTTACATAAAGCATGAAATATAGCACACAATAACTTTGATACAAGATAGTTGTGAAGATAATTCTAGCTAGTACACAAGTCGTTCAGCAAAGGCAATAAAGACACGTAATTCATACGTCCAGAAACAAGTCATGCATTCTGGTTTTACTAGGACTACTTCCCATCCTTGGTCTTGTGCAACATAACCGTTATGGCCGTTGATAAGACAGCGCGTTGTAACGTCGTCAAAGGGACGAGGGTTACGTAATGTCCAACAGTCCCGTAATAATCTAAAAACCTCATTTCTTACCCCAATTACCGACTCCGTCACTTGTGGAAACGTTTTGTTTAATAGTTGTAGCCCGATGTTCTTGTTCTCACTTTGGTGAGAAGCGAACATTACTAATCCGTAAGCATAACATGCTTCTTTATGTTGCATGTTAGCCGCTTTTTCTAAATCACGAAGTCCAATATTCGGATATATTGAGTCAAAATAATTTCTTAACCCGTTGCGTAAAATAGCATTTGGGTTCCCCGCAATATATGCGTCAAAGTAAACACATCGTAACTTATGGGTTTCCCAATGTGATATCCCCCATCTTTCAAACGAAAGTCTCTTATAAACCAAGACATTCTTGGAACGTTCTTCGAATGTCTTACAAACTGATCTCGCCTTAAATAGTTATGCCGAGGAATTCTGGCCAACTCTAGACAAGATTTCATCAATCATGTCTCCGGGTAGGTCTCTTAAAATATTGGGTTGTCTATCCATTTTGTGTTTTTAAACTGTAAAATAGACAAGAGTTAGATTCATAAAAAAATACTTATTAATACAAGCAATTTTTACATATATCATAAAGCATACGAACACTATATTACATATATTACACCACACGAATACAACTATCTTATTCCGACTCGCTCATTTCTTCTTCTTCGGTTTTGGTTCGTTTTGCCAAGTTTCTAGGGATATATGATGTTCCCCTAAGGACTTCGGTTACAACTTAAGGACTTCGGGCGTTGACGATACATATAAAGTTCATCGGGGTTGGAATTAGATTTCTCTATTTTTATGCCCTTTCCCTTATTATTTTCTTTTGCCTTTTTAAATTCAGTTGGGGTAATTTCTATAACATCATCGGAATTCTCGTCGGAATCCGATTCATCGGAGAATTGGTAATCCTCCCAATATTTTGCTTCCTTGGCGGAAACACCATTGACCATAATTAACCTTGGTCGGTTGGTTGAGGATTTTCTTTTACTTAACCGTTTTATTATTTCCCCCACCGGTTCTACTTCTTCATCCGGTTCCGATTCTTCTTCCGTTTCCGATTCTTCTTCCGGTTTCGACTCTTCTTCCGGTTCCTCTTCGGGAACTTGTGAATCAGTCCACGAATCATTCAAATTTACATTTGACTCTTCATTATTATTAGGTGAGTCAATGGGACTTGTTCTAGAGGTAGACATCTATCACATAATATCAAACGCGTTAAGAGATTAATATATCACATAATATTCACATGTTAAAAATATATAGTTTCCAACAAAATTTGTTAAGCAATCATTTTTCAAGTAAACACGGTCGAAGTCCAGACTTACTAATGCATCCTAACAAACTCAATAAGACACACTAATGAAAAATTCTGGTTCTCTAAGACCAACGCTCGGATACCAACTGAAATATCCCGTTCTTATTGATTAAAAACGTTCCATATTAATTGATTTCGTTGCGAGGTTTTGACCTCTATATGAGACGTTTTTCAAAGACTGCATTCATTTTTAAAACAAACCATAACCTTTATTTCATAAATAAAGGTTTAAAAAGCTTTACGTAGATTATCAAATAATGATAATCTAAAATATCCTGTTTACACACGACCATTACATAATGGTTTACAATACAAATATGTTACATCGAAATCAGTTTCTTGAATGCAGTTTTTACACAATATCATACAAACATGGACTCCAAATCTTGTCCTTATTTTAGTATGCAACAGCGGAAGCTCTTAATATTCACCTGAGAATAAACATGCTTTAAACGTCAACAAAAATGTTGGTGAGTTATAGGTTTAACCTATATATATCAAATCGTAACAATAGACCACAAGATTTCATATTTCAATACACATCCCATACATAGAGATAAAAATCATTCATATGGTAAACACCTAGTAACCGACATTAACAAGATGCATATATAAGAATATCCCCATCATTCCGGGACACCCTTCGGATATGATATAAATTTCGAAGTACTAAAGCATCCGGTACTTTGGATGGGGTTTGTTAGGCCCAATAGATCTATCTTTAGGATTCGCGTCAATTAGGGTGTCTGTTCCCTAATTCTTAGATTACCAGACTTAATAAAAAGGGGCATATTCGATTTCGATAATTCAACCATATAATGTAGTTTCACGTACTTGTGTCTATTTTGTAAATCATTTATAAAACCTGCATGTATTCTCATCCTAAAAATATTAGATTTTAAAAGTGGGACTATAACTCACTTTCACAGATTTTTACTTCGCCGGGAAGTAATACTTGGCCACTGGTTGATTCACGAACCTATAACAATATATACATATATATCAAAGTATGTTCAAAATATATTTACAACACTTTTAATATATTTTGATGTTTTAAGTTTATTAAGTCAGCTGTCCTCGTTAGTAACCTACAACTAGTTGTCCACAGTTAGATGTACAAAAATAAATCAATAAATATTATCTTGAATCAATCCACGACCCAGTGTATACGTATCTCAGTATTGATCACAACTCAAACTATATATATTTTGGAATCAACCTCAACCCTGTATAGCTAACTCCAACATTCACATATAGAGTGTCTATGGTTGTTCCGAAATATATATAGATGTGTCAACATGATACGTCGAAACATTGTATACGTGTCTATGGTATCTCAAGATTACATAATATACAATACAAGTTGATTAAGTTATGGTTGGAATAGATTTGTTACCAATTTTCACGTAGCTAAAATGAGAAAAATTATCCAATCTTGTTTTACCCATAACTTCTTCATTTTAAATCCGTTTTGAGTGAATCAAATTGCTATGGTTTCATATTGAACTCTATTTTATGAATCTAAACAGAAAAAGTATAGGTTTATAGTCAGAAAAATAAGTTACAAGTCGTTTTTGTAAAGGTAGTCATTTCAGTCGAAAGAACGACGTCTAGATGACCATTTTAGAAAACATACTTCCACTTTGAGTTTAACCATAATTTTTGGATATAGTTTCATGTTCATAATAAAAATCATTTTCTCAGAATAACAACTTTTAAATCAAAGTTTATCATAGTTTTTAATTAACTAACCCAAAACAGCCCGCGGTGTTACTACGACGGCGTAAATCCGGTTTTACGGTGTTTTTCGTGTTTCCAGGTTTTAAATCATTAAGTTAGCATATCATATAGATATAGAACATGTGTTTAGTTGATTTTAAAAGTCAAGTTAGAAGGATTAACTTTTGTTTGCGAACAAGTTTAGAATTAACTAAACTATGTTCTAGTGATTACAAGTTTAAACCTTCGAATAAGATAGCTTTATATGTATGAATCGAATGATGTTATGAACATCATTACTACCTTAAGTTCCTTGGATAAACCTACTGGAAAAGAGAAAAATGGATCTAGCTTCAATGGATCCTTGGATGGCTCGAAGTTCTTGAAGCAGAATCATGACACGAAAACAAGTTCAAGTAAGATCATCACTTGAAATAAGATTGTTATAGTTATAGAAATTGAACCATAGTTTGAATATGATTATTACCTTGTATTAGAATGATAACCTACTGTAAGAAACAAAGATTTCTTGAGGTTGGATGATCACCTTACAAGATTGGAAGTGAGCTAGCAAACTTGAAAGTATTCTTGATTTTATGAAACTAGAACTTTTGGAATTTATGAAGAACACTTAGAACATGAAGATAGAACTTGAGAGAGATCAATTAGATGAAGAAAATTGAAGAATGAAAGTGTTTGTAGGTGCTTTTGGTCATTGGTGTATGGATTAGATATAAAGGATATGTAATTTTGTTTTCATGTAAATAAGTCATGAATGATTACTCATATTTTTGTAATTTTATGAGATATTTCATGCTAGTTGCCAAATGATGGTTCCCACATGTGTTAGGTGACTCACATGGGCTGCTAAGAGCTGATCATTGGAGTGTATATACCAATAGTACATACATCTAAAAGCTGTGTATTGTACGAGTACGAATACGGGTGCATACGAGTAGAATTGTTGATGAAACTGAACGAGGATGTAATTGTAAGCATTTTTGTTAAGTAGAAGTATTTTGATAAGTGTATTGAAGTCTTTCAAAAGTGTATAAATACATATTAAAACACTACATGTATATACATTTTAACTGAGTCGTTAAGTCATCGTTAGTCGTTACATGTAAGTGTTGTTTTGAAACCTTTAGGTTAACGATCTTGTTAAATGTTGTTAACCCAATGTTTATAATATCAAATGAAATTTTAAATTATTATATTATCATGATATTATCATGTATGAATATCTCTTAATATGATATATATACATTAAATGTCTTTACAACGATAATCGTTACATATATGTCTCGTTTAAAAATCATTAAGTTAGTAGTCTTGTTTTTACATATGTAGTTCATTGTTAATATACTTAATGATATGTTTACTTATCATAGTATCATGTTAACTATATATATATCCATATATATGTCATCATATAGTTTTTACAAGTTTTTACGTTCGTGAATCACCTGTCAACTTGGGTGGTCAATTGTCTATATGAAACATATTTCAATTAATCAAGTCTTAACAAGTTTGATTGCTTAACATGTTGGAAACATTTAATCATGTAAATATCAATCTCAATTAATATATATAAACATGGAAAAGTTCGGGTCACTACATATACACCTATAATGTGAAGGTTATAATTAAAGATAACGTACACAGATTATAAACATTACCGCTACTTGTGGCCTAGGGTGATCCTTGTTGCCTTATGGGAACCGCTTGTGGATTTCGAATGCCATGACTTAGATTCTGGTCAAGAATCCTGGGCGCCCGGTAACAACTGATCATTCGAGTGACTTGTATGATATAAACGAAGTTTGGGCAAGATTGTACAACATCTTTGTTAAGAATTATAACCCGAACTTCTTAAACTAGAAGCTTACTATAAGTGGAAGCTTATCATAAATAGTAGGTTTCCAAAAATAGAAACTTTTGAGAATAGGAACTTTTCTCGAAAACTGTAGTGACCCAAACTTTTTCATGTTTATATATATATTAAATGAAATTTTTATTTACATGATTAAGTGTTTCCAACATGTTAAGCAATCAAACTTGTTAAGACTTGATTAATTGAAATAGGTTTCATATAGACAATTGACCACCCAAGTTGACCGGTGATTCACGAACGTTAAAAATTGTAAAAACTATATGATGACATATATATGGTTATATATATAGTTAACATGATATTATGATAAGTAAACATATCATTAAGTATATTAACAATGAACTACATATGTAAAAACAAGACTACTAACTTAATGATTTTGAAACGAGACATATATGTAACGATTATCGTTGTAACGACGTTTAATGTATATATATATCATAATAAGAGATATTCGTACATCATAATATCATGATAATATAATAACTTAAAATCTCATTTGATATTATGAACATTGGGTTAACAACATTTAAAAAGATCGTTAACCTAAAGGTTTCAAAACAACACTTACATGTAACGACTAACGATGACTTAACGACTCAGTTAAAATGTATATACATGTAGTTTTTTAATATGTATTCATACACTTTTGAAAGACTTCAAGACACTTATCAAAATAATTCTACTTAACAAAAATTCTTACAATTACATCCTCGTTCAGTTTCATCAACAATTCTACTCGTATGCACCCGTATTCGTACTCGTATAATACACAGCTTTTAGATGTATGTACTATTGGTATATACACTCCAATTATTAGCTCTTAGCAGCCCATGTGAGTCACCAAAACATGTGGGAACCATCATTTGGCAAATAGCATGAAATATCTCATAAAATTACAAAAATATGAATAATCATTCATGACTTATTTACATGAAAACAAAATTACATATCCTTTATATCTAATCCATACACCAACGACCAAAAACATCTACAAACACTTTCATTCTTCAATTTTCTTCATCTAATTGATCTCTCTCAAGTTCTATCTTCAAGTTCTAAGTGTTCTTCATAAATTCTACAAGTTCTAGTTTCATAAAATCAAGAATACTCCAAGTTTGCTAGCTTACTTCCAATCTTGTAGAGTGATCATCCAACCTCAAGAAATCTTTATTATTTATAGTAATATATCTTTCTAATACAAGGTAATACTCATATTCAAACTTTGATTCAATTTCTATAACTATAACAATCTTATTTCGAGTGGAAATCTTACTTGAACTTGTTTTCGTGTCATGATTCTGCTTCAAGAACTTTCAAGCCATCCAAGGATTCTTTGAAGCTAGATCCATTTTTCTCATTTCCAGTAGCTTTATCCAGAAAACTTGAGGTAGTAATGATGTTCATAATATCATTCGATTCATACATATAAAGCTATCTTATTCGAAGGTTTAAACTTGTAATCACTAGAACATAGTTTAGTTAATTCTAAACTTGTTCGCAAACAAAAGTTAATCCTTCTAACTTGACTTTTAAAATCAACTAAACACATGTTCTATATCTATATGATATGCTAACTTAATGATTTAAAACCTGAAAACACGAAGAACACTGTAAAACCGGACATACGCCGTCGTAGTAACACCGCGGGCTGTTTTGGGTTAGTTAATTAAAAACTATGATAAACTTTGATTTAAAAGTTGTTCTTCTGGAAAAATGATTTTTCTTATGAACATGAAACTATATCCAAAAATCATGGTTAAACCCAAAGTGGAAGTATGTTTTCTAAAATGGTCATCTAGACGTCGTTCTTTCGACTGAAATGACTACCTTTACAAAAACAACTTGTAACTTATATTTCTGACTATAAACCTATACTTTTTCTGTTTAGATTCATAAAATAGAGTTCAATATGAAACCATAGCAATTTTATTCACTCAAAACGGATTTAAAATGAAGAAGTTATGGGTAAAACAAGATTGGATAATTTTTCTTGTTGTAGCAACGTGAAAATTGGTAACAAATCTATATTAATCATATCCTAGCTAACTTATATTGTATTATACATGTATTCTAATATATTATTGTGATAACCCGTCCTAATCCATCTGGACGAATTCATCAACTTTTGATCCCAGAGCGATGATCGACTCCAATTAATGTCCTTAAAATGAGCAAATGCGCAGTGGAAGATTTCTTTCATACCTAAGAATAAACATGCTTTAAAGTGTCAACCAAATAGTTGGTGAGTTCATAGGTTTATTGTAAACAATAAAATTCATCATTTTGATAGACCACAAGATTTAAATCCTGCATGGTACAAATGGGCCCGAATCCTATACCCACCTGTAATGTACATGCGATATCTTTTAAATACAGTACACCTTTCTCGTGTACGAAATCATCTTTCATAAATATTAGTAACCGTACACATATCTCATGCACAAAAACTAATACACATAACCTGTGTATAAAAATCATTCTCTCGATACATAACATTCACATCAACTGGTGGCAATTATCATGTCCACCTAATTCAATGGTGGCAATTATCATGTCCACATAATTCAATAGTGGCAATTATCATGTCCACATAATTCAATAATAATCCGCAGAACTTCTGTCTGCATAATAATTCATTCGAGGAATGTTTTGCTTGTGTCTATCTCGTCAAACATTTATAAAAGCATTCATGTATTCACAGTTCAAAATAGATTTCAAAAGCATTTAATAAAGCAGTTATAAAAACAGCGCATGTATTCTCAGTCCCAAAAATATAAAGAGTAAAAGGGAGCAAATGAAACTCACCTAATGTATTTTGTAGTAAAAATACATATGTCTATATTGAACAATGCAGGGTTGGCCTTGGATTCACAAACCTATATCATTTATATATATATTAACACATATAATAACATTTAAACAAGTTTTATATATTAATATTGATATACTTTATAATTTGTATATTATATTAATAAATAGTTTAATTATACCTATTTTAATATTTTAGATAATTATATATATGATTATATTAAAATATGTTTACCCATCATATGTAATTTAATTAATATTTTAAAATAATAACATTTCATTAAAACAATATGTAATATTAATATAGTTATGATACATGTAAAAAAAATATATATATATATATATATATATATATATATATATTTTTTAATATAAATATCATTTGTTTGTTAAAATTAAAATAATACTAAAATAGTGATAATAATATTAATTCATTGTAACTTAATCATTTTCATGATATTATTTGTATCTATATTCTTTATGTTTGTAATCATAATAATAATAATAATAAAAATAAATAAAATGAGAAAACTACCTCACAAGAAAAGCTCCAAAAAATAAATTAACTGCCCATGCCAAGGCTCGAACCCGCGACTCTCCTTTACACCCATACTCCATTAACCATTGCTCCATATGTTTCTTTCTAATTAAATTGGTACCTTAAACCTTTTAACCCAAAATTACAATTCCATGGCCCAACTAAAATACTTATGATATTCGGCCCAACTGAGATACTTATGATATTCGGCCCAACTCACAAATATTTACTAAGCTTAATATGAAAACAGGCCCAAGTTTTATTAAGACACCTTCTAATAAAAAAATAGTTGTAGTAGCCTAGTTTCGAACCCATGACCTCTTGGTTAACTCATCACAACACCAAACCACTCCTCTGTTTCTATTTTTATCTGAAATAGTCCTATCCTATACATATATAAACTATTCCTTTCTGTTTCTATTTCTTTTTCATCATCACAGTAACTTAATCGCTTGCCATCATCGCCATTTTAATATTATCTAGCATCATTACCAGCGATAACATCATTACCAGCAATCTAATAAAAGGTTTATTCATGATATTTGTTATTTGCTATCTATTTGGCCAAAGACATAAGTTGAATCTAAGCCCTACAAAGTAACAGAAATGGGACCCTTATTGTTTCATTTAATCGATCCAAGTAGCAAATGAGTATTCGATTTTCATCTTACCATCATCAACAAATTAAAGTTTGTTTAGCAAGTGGGTTTCTACTTTATCTCTTATTTGACCAGGACCACACAAGCAATCCACCATTCTTTCTTTCCATCGTTATCATTACTTTTTCATTCACTTATATACCACTATCACCTTAATTAAAATCATCGGCTAATACTCATCATGATTAGATTATCATCTTCAAATTTCTTTATTGTTGTAACCAAAAAAATACAGCAGCTTCAGCTTCAACAGAAACAGTGAAATTGCAGCAGGTGGATTACGATTGTATAATACTCTAATAGAAGACGAATAGTAGGAGTTGAAGGTAGTTGTAGGTTGTGGTGTCGTGCATGGGGTCATGAGAGAAACAACCAAAAAAACAGTAAGGTAGTAGCAGCGGAGCTGCAGTAGCAGTTTGAAAGAGAAAAAAAAAAAAATATATATATATATATATATATATATATATATATATATATATATATATATATATATATATATATATATATGAAACGGTTTGCAATAATTAACAAGGGTGATAGTGGTTTTCGTACGATGGTTATGGGCTGCAGGGTGACAGATCTAATAGAAATAGAATGGATAGGAACAGATTACAGTTAACGTGGGTGTGTGTGTTTTGTTCCAAAACAGAAGACAGAAAAGATTATAGCAGTCGAAGGTGTTGGTTGTCAATTGTTTACTAGTAGTAACAAGAGAAAGATGTAGTGACCCGAACTTTTCCATGTTTATATATATTAATTGAGATTGATATTTACATGATTAAATGTTTCCAACATGTTAAGCAATCAAACTTGTTAAACTTGATTAATTGAAATATGTTTCATATAGACAATTGACCACCCAAGTTGACCGGTGATTCACGAACGTTAAAACTTGTAAAAACTATATGATGACATATATATGGATATATATATAGTTAACATGATACTATGATAAGTAAACATATCATTAAGTATATTAACAATGAACTACATATGTAAAAACAAGACTACTAACTTAATGATTTTTAAACGAGACATATATGTAACGATTATCGTTGTAAAGACATTTAATGTATATATATCATATTAAGAGATATTCATACATGATAATATCATGATAATATAATAATTTAAAATCTCATTTGATATTATAAACATTGGGTTAACAACATTTAACAAGATCGTTAACCTAAAGGTTTCAAAACAACACTTACATGTAACGACTAACGATGACTTAACGACTCAGTTAAAATGTATATACATGTAGTGTTTTAATATGTATTTATACACTTTTGAAAGACTTCAATACACTTATCAAAATACTTCTACTTAACAAAAATGCTTACAATTACATCCTCGTTCAGTTTCATCAACAATTCTACTCGTATGCACCCGTATTCGTACTCGTACAATACACAGCTTTTAGATGTATGTACTATTGGTATATACACTCCAATGATCAGCTCTTAGCAGCCCATGTGAGTCACCTAACACATGTGGGAACCATCATTTGGCAACTAGCATGAAATATCTCATAAAATTACAAAAATATGAGTAATCATTCATGACTTATTTACATGAAAACAAAATTACATATCCTTTATATCTAATCCATACACCAACGACCAAAAACACCTACAAACACTTTCATTCTTCAATTTTCTTCATCTAATTGATCTCTCTCAAGTTCTATCTTCAAGTTCTAAGTGTTCTTCATAAATTCCAAAAGTTCTAGTTTCATAAAATCAAGAATACTTTCAAGTTTGCTAGCTCACTTCCAATCTTGTAAGGTGATCATCCAACCTCAAGAAATCTTTGTTTCTTACAGTAGGTTATCATTCTAATACAAGGTAATAATCATATTCAAACTTTGGTTTAATTTCTATAACTATAACAATCTTATTTCAAGTGATGATCTTACTTGAACTTGTTTTCGTGTCATGATTCTGCTTCAAGAACTTCGAGCCATCCAAGGATCCATTGAAGCTAGATCCATTTTTCTCTTTTCCAGTAGGTTTATCCAAGGAACTTAAGGTAGTAATGATGTTCATAACATCATTCAATTCATACATATAAAGCTATCTTATTCGAAGGTTTAAACTTGTAATCACTAGAACATAGTTTAGTTAATTCTAAACTTGTTCACAAACAAAAGTTAATCCTTCTAACTTGACTTTTAAAATCAACTAAACACATGTTCTATATCTATATGATATGCTAACTTAATGATTTAAAACCTAGAAACACGAAAAACACCGTAAAACCGGATTTACGCCGTCGTAGTAACACCGCGGGCTGTTTTGGGTTAGTTAATTAAAAACTATGATAAACTTTGATTTTAAAGTTGTTATTCTGAGAAAATGATTTTTATTATGAACATGAAACTATATCCAAAAATTATGATTAAACTCAAAGTGGAAGTATGTTTTCTAAAATGGTCATCTAGACGTCGTTCTTTCGACTGAAATGACTACCTTTACAAAAACGACTTGTAACTTATTTTTCCGACTATAAACGTATACTTTTCTGTTTATATTCATAAAATAGAGTTCAATATGAAACCATAGCAATTTGATTCACTCAAAACGGATTTAAAATGAAGAAGTTATGGGTAAAACAAGATTGGATAATTTTTCTCATTTTAGCTACGTGAAAATTGGTAACAAATCTATTCCAACCATAACTTAATCAACTTGTATTGTATATTATGTAATCTTGAGATACCATAGACACGTATACAATGTTTCGACCTATCATGTCGACACATCTATATATATTTCGGAACAACCATAGACACTCTATATGTGAATGTTGGAGTTAGCTATACAGGGTTGAGGTTGATTCCAAAATATATATAGTTTGAGTTGTGATCAATATTGAGATACGTATACACTGGGTCGTGGATTGATTCAAGATAATATTTATCGATTTATTTCTGTACATCTAACTGTGGACAACTAGTTGTAGGTTACTAACGAGGACAGCTGACTTAATAAACTTAAAACATCAAAATATATTAAAAGTGTTGTAAATATATTTTGAACATACTTTGATATATATGTATATATTGTTATAGGTTCGTGAATCAACCAGTGGCCAAGTCTTACTTCCCGACGAAGTAAAAATCTGTGAAAGTGAGTTATAGTCCCACTTTTAAAATCTAATATTTTTGGGATGAGAATACATGCAGGTTTTATAAATGATTTACAAAATAGACACAAGTACGTGAAACTACATTCTATGGTTGAATTATCGAAATCGAATATGCCCCTTTTTATTAAGTCTGGTAATCTAAGAATTAGGGAACAGACACCCTAATTGACGCGAATCCTAAAGATAGATCTATTGGGCCTAACAAACCCCATCCAAAGTACCGGATGCTTTAGTACTTCAAAATTTATATCATATCTGAAGGGTGTCCCGGAATGATGGGGATATTCTTATATATGCATCTTGTTAATGTCGGTTACCAGGTGTTCACCATATGAATGAATTTTTATCTCTATGTATGGGATGTGTATTGAAATATGAAATCTTGTGGTCTATTGTTACGATTTGATATATATAGGTTAAACCTATAACTCACCAACATTTTTGTTGACGTTTAAAGCATGTTTATTCTCAGGTGAATATTAAGTGCTTCCGCTGTTGCATACTAAAATAAGGACAAGATTTGGAGTCCATGTTTGTATGATATTGTGTAAAAACTGCATTCAAGAAACTGATTTCGATGTAACATATTTGTATTGTAAACCATTATGTAATGGTCGTGTGTAAACAGGATATTTTAGATTATCATTATTTGATAATCTACGTAAAGCTTTTTAAACCTTTATTTATGAAATAAAGGTTATGGTTTGTTTTAAAAATGAATGCAGTCTTTGAAAAACGTCTCATATAGAGGTCAAAACCTCGCAACGAAATCAATTAATATGGAACGTTTTTAATCAATAAGAACGGGACATTTCAGTTGGTATCCGAGCGTTGGTCTTAGAGAACCAGAATTTTTCATTAGTATGTCTTATCGAGTTTGTTAGGATGCATTAGTGAGTCTGGACTTCGACCGTGTTTACTTGAAAAATGATTGCTTAACAAATTTTGTTGGAAACTATATATTTTTAACATGTGAATATTATGTGATATATTAATCTCTTAACGCGTTTGATATTATGTGATAGATGTCTACCTCTAGAACAAGTCCTATTGACTCACCTAATAATAATGAAGAGTCAAATGTAAATTGGAATGATTCGTGGACTGATTCACAAGTTCCCGAAGAGGAACCGGAAGAAGAGTCGGAACCGGAAGAAGAATCGGAACCGGAAGAAGAATCGGAACCGGATGAAGAAATAGAACCGGTGGGGGAAATAATAAAACGGTTAAGTAAAAGAAAATCCTCAACCAACCGACCAAGGTTAATTATGGTCAATGGTGTTTCCGCCAAGGAAGCAAAATATTGGGAGGATTACCAATTCTCCGATGAATCGGATTCCGACGAGAATTCCGATGATGTTATAGAAATTACCCCAACTGAATTTAAAAAGGCAAAAGAAAATAATAAGGGAAAGGGCATAAAAATAGAGAAATCTAATTCCAACCCCGATGAACTTTATATGTATCGTCAACGCCCGAAGTCCTTAAGTTGTAACAATGACCCAGGAACCTCTAAACCACCAGGTTTCTCTAAACCAATGTGGACAACGACGGCTCGTATTAGGGGAACATCATATATCCCTAGAAACTTGTCAAAACGAACCAAAACTGAAGAAGAAGAAACGAGCGAGTCGGAATAAGATAGTTGTATTCGTGTGGTGTAATATATGTAATAAAGTGTTCTTATGCTTTATGATATATGTAAAAATTGCTTGTATTAATAAGTATTTTTTTATGAATCTAACTCTTGTCTATTTTACAGTTTAAAAACACAAAATGGATAGACAACCCAATATTTTAAGAGACCTACCTGGAGACATGATTGATGAAATCTTGTCTAGAGTCGGCCAGAATTCCTCGGCACAACTATTTAAGGCGAGATCAGTTTGTAAGACATTCGAAGAACGTTCCAAGAATGTCTTGGTTTATAAGAGACTTTCGTTTGAAAGATGGGGGATATCACATTGGGAAACCCATAAGTTACGATGTGTTTACTTTGACGCATATATTGCGGGGAACCCAAATGCTATTTTACGCAACGGGTTAAGAAATTATTTTGACTCAATATATCCGAATATTGGACTTCGTGATTTAGAAAAAGCGGCTAACATGCAACATAAAGAAGCATGTTATGCTTACGGATTAGTAATGTTCGCTTCTCACCAAAGTGAGAACAAGAACATCGGGCTACAACTATTAAACAAAACGTTTCCACAAGTGACGGAGTCGGTAATTGGGGTAAGAAATGAGGTTTTTAGATTATTACGGGACTGTTGGACATTACGTAACCCTCGTCCCTTTGACGATGTTACAACACGCTGTCTTATCAACGGCCATAACGGTTATGTTGCACAAGACCAAGGATGGGAAGTAGTCCTAGTAAAACCAGAATGCATGACTTGTTTCTGGACGTATGAATTACGTGTCTTTATTGCCTTTACTGAACGACTTGTGTACTAGCTAGAATTATCTTCACAACCATCTTGTATCAAATTTATTGTTTGCTATATTTCATGCTATATGTAAAATAAGCGGTATTGTAAGTTTGTAAAATATTGTATAAAAGTTTGAACGCGAAATATTATTATAATCAGTTTTTCATATAGAATTGTAGTAGTTGAATTGTATATTAGCTACTAAGTATGAACTTAACGGGTAGGTACTACCCGAATTTAAACTTATAAAACGCTAATATGAAGAAAAAGCTTTTATAAATAAGTTCATATTATGCTACGAAATACTATTAACTACTCTTAATATTCTGTATGATTAACTTGTTCCATTTAACTATTTTGAAGGAAATGGCACCGACTACTCGACACACCGTGAATATGAATGAAGAGGAATTCCGTACTTTTCTAGCTTCAAACATAGCCGCAGTACAGGCTGCGCTACATACAAACAATAACCTTGGATCTAGCAGTACAGGAAATCGTGTAGGATGCACCTACAAAGAATTCACTGCCTGCAAACCTTTGGAATTTGATGGAACCGAAGGACCGATCGGATTGAAACGGTGGACCGAGAAGGTCGAATCGGTGTTTGCCATAAGTAAGTGTACTGAAGAGGACAAAGTAAAGTACGCTACGCATACCTTCACAGGTTCTGCGTTAACATGGTGGAATACCTATCTAGAGCAAGTGGGACAAGACGATGCGTACGCACTACCGTGGTCAGCATTCAAGCACTTGATGAACGAGAAGTACCGTCCCAGAACCGAGGTCAATAAGCTCAAGACAGAACTTAGAGGGTTACGAACCCAAGGATTTGATATTACCACGTACGAAAGAAGATTCACAGAATTGTGCCTATTGTGTCCGGGAGCATTCGAAGATGAGGAAGAGAAGATCGACGCGTTTATGAAAGGATTACCG
The DNA here is from genome assembly GCF_046630445.1 of Rutidosis leptorrhynchoides. Taxonomy (NCBI): domain Eukaryota; kingdom Viridiplantae; phylum Streptophyta; class Magnoliopsida; order Asterales; family Asteraceae; genus Rutidosis; species Rutidosis leptorrhynchoides. The sequence continues at coordinate 217,918,813 of NC_092341.1, read as the reverse complement.
GAAAGAATCCAAGAAGATATAAGTTCACACTAGCCCGCCTCCATACAACAGGCATGTAGAATGGCTCACAAACTCGTGAACCAAATTGAAGAAAGAATTAAAGAACAGACTGCTGAAGAGGCCAATGTGAAGCAAGTCAAAAGAAAGTGGGAGGAAAACGGTGATAAGAATCACCAATACAACAACAACAGCAATTACAACAATAATCGCAACAATTATCCCAACAATCGCAACATCAATCGCAACTACAACAAACGGCCCAACAACAACAACAACAGCAACTACAACAATCATCCCAACAACAATAATAACCGCAACAACAACAACAATCAGAAGCAGCTATGCCAAAGGTGTGAAAAGAATCACTCGGGGTTCTGCACCAAATTTTGCAACAAATGTAAAAGAAATGGTCATAGCGCGGCGAAGTGTGAGGTCTACGGACCAGGGGTTAATAGAACGAAAGGAACAAATGGTGTCGGAATGAATAATGGCGGAGCAAGTAGTGTCGGAGCAAGTTATGCCAATGTAGTTTGTTATAAATGTGGAAAACCGGGCCACATTATTAGAAATTGCCCGAACCAGGAGAACACGAATGGACAAGGCCGCGGAAGAGTTTTCAATATTAATGCGGCAGAGGCACAGGAAGACCCGGAGCTTGTTACGGGTATGTTTCTTATTGACAATAAATCTGCTTACGTTTTATTTGATTCGGGTGCGGATAGAAGCTATATGAGTAGAGATTTTTGTGCTAAATTAAGTTGTCCATTGACGCCTTTGGATAGTAAATTTTTACTCGAATTAGCAAATGGTAAATTAATTTCAGCAGATAATATATGTCGGAATCGAGAAATTAAACTGGTTAGCGAAACATTTAAGATTGATTTGATACCAGTAGAGTTAGGGAGTTTTGATGTGATAATCGGTATGGACTGGTTGAAAGAAGTGAAAGCGGAGATCGTTTGTTACAAAAATGCAATTCGCATTATACGAGAAAAAGGAAAACCCTTAATGGTGTACGGAGAAAAGGGCAACACGAAGCTACATCTTATTAGTAATTTGAAGGCACAAAAACTAATAAGAAAAGGTTGCTATGCTGTTCTAGCACACGTCGAGAAAGTACAAACTGAAGAAAAGAGCATCAATGATGTTCCCGTCGCAAAAGAATTTCCCGATGTATTTCCGAAAGAATTACCGGGATTACCCCCACATCGATCCGTTGAATTTCAAATAGATCTTGTACCAGGAGCTGCACCAATAGCTCGTGCTCCTTACAGACTCGCACCCAGCGAGATGAAAGAACTACAAAGCCAATTACAAGAACTTTTAGAGCGTGGTTTCATTCGACCAAGCACATCACTGTGGGGAGCTCCTGTTTTGTTTGTCAAGAAGAAAGATGGTACATTCAGGTTGTGTATCGACTACCGAGAGTTGAACAAGCTTACCATCAAGAACCGCTACCCACTACCGAGAATCGATGACTTATTTAATCAACTACAAGGCTCGTCTGTTTATTCAAAGATTGACTTACGTTCCGGGTATCATCAAATGCGGGTGAAAGAAGATGATATTCCAAAGACTGCTTTCAGAACACGTTACGGTCATTACGAGTTTATGGTCATGCCGTTTGGTTTAACTAATGCACCAGCTGTGTTCATGGACCTTATGAACCGAGTGTGTGGACCATACCTTGACAAGTTTGTCATTGTTTTCATTGATGACATACTTATTTACTCAAAGAATGACCAAGAACACGGTGAACATTTGAGAAAGGTGTTAGAAGTATTGAGGAAGGAAGAATTGTATGCTAAGTTTTCAAAGTGTGCATTTTGGTTGGAAGAAGTTCAATTCCTCGGTCACATAGTGAACAAAGAAGGTATTAAGGTGGATCCGGCAAAGATAGAAACTGTTGAAAAGTGGGAAACCCCGAAAACTCCGAAACACATACGCCAGTTTTTAGGACTAGCTGGTTACTACAGAAGGTTCATCCAAGACTTTTCCAGAATAGCAAAACCCTTGACTGCATTAACGCATAAAGGGAAGAAATTTGAATGGAATGATGAACAAGAGAAAGCGTTTCAGTTATTGAAGAAAAAGCTAACTACGGCACCTATATTGTCATTGCCTGAAGGGAATGATGATTTTGTGATTTATTGTGATGCATCAAAGCAAGGTCTCGGTTGTGTATTAATGCAACGAACGAAGGTGATTGCTTATGCGTCTAGACAATTGAAGATTCACGAACAAAATTATACGACGCATGATTTGGAATTAGGCGCGGTTGTTTTTGCATTAAAGACTTGGAGGCACTACTTATATGGGGTCAAAAGTATTATATATACCGACCACAAAAGTCTTCAACACATATTTAATCAGAAACAACTGAATATGAGGCAGCGTAGGTGGATTGAATTATTGAATGATTACGACTTTGAGATTCGTTACCACCCGGGGAAGGCAAATGTGGTAGCCGATGCCTTGAGCAGGAAGGACAGAGAACCCATTCGAGTAAAATCTATGAATATAATGATTCATAATAACATTACTACTCAAATAAAGGAGGCGCAACAAGGAGTTTTAAAAGAGGGAAATTTAAAGGATGAAATACCCAAAGGATCGGAGAAGCATCTTAATATTCGGGAAGACGGAACCCGGTATAGGGCTGAAAGGATTTGGGTACCAAAATTTGGAGATATGAGAGAAATGGTACTTAGAGAAGCTCATAAAACCAGATACTCAATACATCCTGGAACGGGGAAGATGTACAACGATCTCAAGAAACATTTTTGGTGGCCGGGTATGAAAGCCGATGTTGCTAAATACGTAGGAGAATGTTTGACGTGTTCTAAGGTCAAAGCTGAGCATCAGAAACCATCAGGTCTACTTCAACAACCCGAAATCCCGGAATGGAAATGGGAAAACATTACCATGGATTTCATCACTAAATTGCCAAGGACTGCAAGTGGTTTTGATACTATTTGGGTAATAGTTGACCGTCTCACCAAATCAGCACACTTCTTGCCAATAAGAGAAGATGACAAGATGGAGAAGTTAGCACGACTGTATTTGAAGGAAGTCATCTCCAGACATGGAATACCAATCTCTATTATCTCTGATAGGGATGGAAGATTTATTTCAAGATTCTGGCAGACATTACAGCAAGCATTAGGAACTCGTCTAGACATGAGTACTGCCTATCATCCACAAACTGATGGGCAGAGCGAAAGGACGATACAAACGCTTGAAGACATGCTACGAGCATGTGTTATTGATTTCGGAAACAGTTGGGATCGACATCTACCGTTAGCAGAATTTTCCTACAACAACAGCTACCATTCAAGCATTGAGATGGCGCCGTTTGAAGCACTTTATGGTAGAAAGTGCAGGTCTCCGATTTGTTGGAGTGAAGTGGGGGATAGACAGATTACGGGTCCGGAGATTATACAAGAAACTACCGAGAAGATCATCCAAATTCAACAACGGTTGAAAACCGCCCAAAGTCGACAAAAGAGCTACGCTGACATTAAAAGAAAAGATATAGAATTTGAAATTGGAGAGATGGTCATGCTTAAAGTTGCACCTTGGAAAGGCGTTGTTCGATTTGGTAAACGAGGGAAATTAAATCCAAGGTATATTGGACCATTCAAGATTATTGATCGTATCGGACCAGTAGCTTACCGAATAGAGTTACCTCAACAACTCGCGGCTGTACATAACACTTTCCACGTCTCGAATTTAAAGAAATGTTTTGCTAAAGAAGATCTCACTATTCCGTTAGATGAAATCCAAATCAACGAAAAACTTCAATTCATCGAAGAACCCGTCGAAATAATGGATCGTGAGGTTAAAAGACTTAAGCAAAACAAGATACCAATTGTTAAGGTTCGATGAATGCTCGTAGAGGACCCGAGTTCACCTGGGAGCGTGAAGATCATATGAAGAAGAAATACCCGCATCTATTTCCAGAAGATTCGTCAACACCTTCAACAGCTTAAAATTTCGGGACGAAATTTATTTAACGGGTAGGTACTGTAGTGACCCGAACTTTTCCATGTTTATATATATTAATTGAGATTGATATTTACATGATTAAATGTTTCCAACATGTTAAGCAATCAAACTTGTTAAGACTTGATTAATTGAAATATGTTTCATATAGACAATTGACCACCCAAGTTGACCGGTGATTCACGAACGTTAAAACTTGTAAAAACTATATGATGACATATATATGGATATATATATAGTTAACATGATACTATCATTAAGTATATTAACAATGAACTACATATGTAAAAACAAGACTACTAACTTAATGATTTTTAAACGACACATATATGTAACGATTATCGTTGTAAAGACATTTAATGTATATATATCATATTAAGAGATATTCATACATGATAATATCATGATAATATAATAATTTAAAATCTCATTTGATATTATAAACATTGGGTTAACAACATTTAACAAGATCGTTAACCTAAAGGTTTCAAAACAACACTTACATGTAACGACTAACGATGACTTAACGACTCAGTTAAAATGTATATACATGTAGTGTTTTAATATGTATTTATACACTTTTGAAAGACTTCAATACACTTATCAAAATACTTCTACTTAACAAAAATGCTTACAATTACATCCTCGTTCAGTTTCATCAACAATTCTACTCGTATGCACCCGTATTCGTACTCGTACAATACACAGCTTTTAGATGTATGTACTATTGGTATATACACTCCAATGATCAGCTCTTAGCAGCCCATGTGAGTCACCTAACACATTTGGGAACCATCATTTGGCAACTAGCATGAAATATCTCATAAAATTACAAAAATATGAGTAATCATTCATGACTTATTTACATGAAAACAAAATTACATATCCTTTATATCTAATCCATACACCAACGACCAAAAACACCTACAAACACTTTCATTCTTCAATTTTCTTCATCTAATTGATCTCTCTCAAGTTCTATCTTCAAGTTCTAAGTGCTCTTCATAAATTCCAAAAGTTCTAGTTTCATAAAATCAAGAATACTTTCAAGTTTGCTAGCTCACTTCCAATCTTGTAAGGTGATCATCCAACCTCAATAAATCTTTGTTTCTTACAGTAGGTTATCATTCTAATACAAGGTAATAATCATATTCAAACTTTGGTTCAATTTCTATAACTATAACAATCTTATTTCAAGTGATGATCTTACTTGAACTTGTTTTCGTGTCATGATTCTGCTTCAAGAACTTCGAGCCATCCAAGGATCCATTGAAGCTAGATCTATTTTTCTCTTTTCCAGTAGGTTTATCCAAGGAACTTAAGGTAGTAATGATGTTCATAACATCATTCGATTCATACATATAAAGCTATCTTATTCGAAGGTTTAAACTTGTAATCACTAGAACATAGTTTAGTTAATTCTAAACTTGTTCGCAAACAAAAGTTAATCCTTCTAACTTGACTTTTAAAATCAACTAAACACATGTTCTATATCTATATGATATGCTAACTTAATGATTTAAAACCTGGAAACACGAAAAACACCGTAAAACCGGATTTACGCCGTCGTAGTAACACCGCGGGCTGTTTTGGGTTAGTTAATTAAAAACTATGATAAACTTTGATTTTAAAGTTGTTATTCTGAGAAAATGATTTTTATTATGAACATGAAACTATATCCAAAAATTATGATTAAACTCAAAGTGGAAGTATGTTTTCTAAAATGGTCATCTAGACGTCGTTCTTTCGACTGAAATGACTACCTTTACAAAAACTACTTGTAACTTATTTTTCTGACTATAAACGTATAATTTTCTGTTTAGATTCATAAAATAGAGTTCAATATGAAACCATAGCAATTTGATTCACTCAAAACGGATTTAAAATGAAGAAGTTATGGGTAAAACAAGATTGGATAATTTTTCTCATTTTAGCTACGTGAAAATTGGTAACAAATCTATTCCAACCATAACTTAATCAACTTGTATTGTATATTATGTAATCTTGAGATACCATAGACACGTATACAATGTTTCGACCTATCATGTCGACACATCTATATATATTTCGGAACAACCATAGACACTCTATATGTGAATGTTGGAGTTAGCTATACAGGGTTGAGGTTGATTCCAAAATATATATAGTTTCAGTTGTGATCAATACTGAGATACGTATACACTGGGTCGTGGATTGATTCAAGATAATATTTATCGATTTATTTCTGTACATCTAACTGTGGACAACTAGTTGTAGGTTACTAACGAGGACAGCTGACTTAATAAACTTAAAACATCAAAATATATTAAAAGTGTTGTAAATATATTTTGAACATACTTTGATATATATGTATATATTGTTATAGGTTCGTGAATCAACCAGTGGCCAAGTCTTACTTCCCGACGAAGTAAAAATCTGTGAAAGTGAGTTATAGTCCCACTTTTAAAATCTAATATTTTTGGGATGAGAATACATGCAGGTTTTATAAATGATTTACAAAATAGACACAAGTACGTGAAACTACATTCTATGGTTGAATTATCGAAATCGAATATGCCCCTTTTTATTAAGTCTGGTAATCTAAGAATTAGGGAACAGACACCCTAATTGACGCGAATCCTAAAGATAGATCTATTGGGCCTAACAAACCCCATCCAAAGTACCGGATGCTTTAGTACTTCGAAATTTATATCATATCCGAAGGGTGTCCCGGAATGATGGGGATATTCTTATATATGCATCTTGTTAATGTCGGTTACCAGGTGTTCACCATATGAATGAATTTTTATCTCTATGTATGGGATGTGTATTGAAATATGAAATCTTGTGGTCTATTGTTACGATTTGATATATATAGGTTAAACCTATAACTCACCAACATTTTTGTTGACGTTTAAAGCATGTTTATTCTCAGGTGAATATTAAGAGCTTCCGCTGTTGCATACTAAAATAAGGACAAGATTTGGAGTCCATGTTTGTATGATATTGTGTAAAAACTGCATTCAAGAAACTGATTTTGATCTAACATATTTGTATTGTAAACCATTATGTAATGGTCGTGTGTAAACAGGATATTTTAGATTATCATTATTTGATAATCTACGTAAAGCTTTTTAAACCTTTATTTATGAAATAAAGGTTATGGTTTGTTTTAAAAATGAATGCAGTCTTTGAAAAACGTCTCATATAGAGGTCAAAACCTCGCAACGAAATCAATTAATATGGAACGTTTTTAATCAATAAGAACGGGACATTTCAAAAGAGACGTAGAGAGTGCGTGAGAGAGTAAGGTTGTCAATGGTGATCATACTTCAAAGGTGGTATTGATTTGGTTTGAAGATCCTAAATAGAGACAGTGAATTGTTAATAGCTTTCATCAAGGGAGGTGGTGGTTCGAAATAAACAGGAAGGCAAAAAAAGAAAAGAAACAGAAATAGTAACCGGCGAGTATTAATCGTGGTTGAGGGTTATGTATTAGCTTTTGTTGGTGTTGGGTTGAATGGAAACAAAAAGGAACCATGGTAGCCGCTAATGAATAAGAGAAGTATTATGCAGTTTGATGTATTAACTTGTCAAAGAAACAGTTTGGTTGGTTGTTCGTGTTGATCATCGATAGCATAGACAAGAGATGTTCGTAGTTGCATAATCAAGGCGAGTAGTAGTTGGTACCGAGTAATAGTATCAAGATAAATCGAGAGGTAGGTGGATGTTACAAATAAGAAGCAAGACTTAGAAATAGTGAATGGGTTTTGTGGTGGTTAAAAATAGAATGGAAGCCAAATCAAAGAGAGATAGGAGAGAAGTGATTACTTGATGATGGTGTTTGTTTCGATTGTAGGCATGATAGATCAGAAAAGCTCGAGGTTTTCTTGAGGTGGCTCACGATGGTATATGGTTATGATTAAACCGAAGGTGATGGTGTACGTTTGGTTTGATGTGAGTGGTGATCGATGTGTTGTGGTTCTAGGATGGTAGAGTGGTGGTTTTCGGTTGAAAGTGATTGCAATTAGCAAGTAAGTTCAAGAAGGTGATGGTTTTGTTTAATGGTGATCATGGGTTGAAAACTTCGACCAGGGTTAGAAACAAATAGCAAAACAAATGAGTTGTACTCGTTCAAGTTACACACGATGGTTTTGAAGTGGTGCTTGAGTGGTTTGAGTTGTACTAAACAAAAAGAAGATGGTTTGAAGATTAAGACGAATCAAGGAATTAATAATTAATTAGTATATGTGTGTAGGTCTATATATATAATAGAATATATGAAAGTTGATGAATGGTTTCATTGGATTCGGTTGATTCCAAGAAAGATGAAAAAGTAATAAAAGATAATTAGATGGTCATCTTTTCTATCCATTAGTATATGTATATAGATTAATATAATGTGATAGTTGTTATGACTTTTGTCTTGTGGTTTAGATTCATGTATGTCGTACATATATATTAATAATAATAATATAAAGTAACTAGAAAGTATCAAATAATGATATGAAATCAAATGTTAGTTGAAAATTTTAGAACTCCTCTACCGACAGTTTATCGTGAAATGTGATTCTTATTCGATTTATAAACAAGGGAAACAAAATCAGTACATTGTGATTGTGACAAGAAACAAATTCCATTCATATATATCTGATTCTTTTATAATTCATATAATATAATTAATATTAATAAATAATTAAGTATATCAATAATAATAATTCTAATAATAATAATATCTAATAATACAAGTGATATATATATATATATATATATATATATATATATATATATATATATATATATATATATATATATATATATATATATATATATATATATATATATATATATATATATATATATATATATAACAAGTTACATGAATTCTATTTTTATATTAGAATAAAGATATTAATAATACTGATATAGTTATTAATGTTAACAATAATAAAAGTAATCATAATATTACACAAATATATTTTCAACTTGTAGTTATATTTAATATAATAATTTTACAATTTACTACCTATGTAATATTTACTAATTATGCAATATATAATTGAATTATTACATATAATACTACTTATACATAGTATTCCTATATATTTATGTGTATAGATTTATTACAACATACATATTATATTTATTGTGTATATGATTCATATATAAATAACATCTTAATGATTTTGTATGTTACTCTACATATTTAATTCAAATGATTAAATGGTATTATATTAGTTTAACTTAATATATACACTTATATTCATATTTACATATATATATTTAATTACTTGCTTATCTACACACAATTGTTCATGAATCGTCGGGAATAGTAGAAGGACAAATGAATTCATATAAACAGTTCCAAAAATTTTTAAGACTTAACATTACATACTTTGCTTAACTTGTCGAAATCATGTAAAGATTAAGTTTAAATTTGGTCGGAAATTCTCGGGTCGTCACAGTACCTACCCGTTAAAGAAATTTCGTCCCGAAATTTGAGTGAGGTGGTCATGGCTAACAATAAAAATATTATCATGACGAATATGAGTTGATAGATTTCGTTTTGTCGTCCTTGAGTAATATGGATAAAACGATTCGATTATTTGAACAGTACGAGTGATGCTGTTACAAAAGAGTGAAGTAAATAATTGCAGATTCGTCTTGTCTGGTGACGTAGTCTCGATTGATTTTCGGAAATCGAGGAATTTAGAGGAAATCTTCGTAATAAAATTTGATTCTTCGATAATTAAGGAAATTAGGATCCTCTTTGGTTCAATGCGATAATCAGTTTCAATTGCTTTGTCGGATATTTCACTATAAATCTACTCCATTTATTTCCTTTATATTTTGGAGTTCTATACTTTGGTTTTCTCTTCCCGACTTTAAGTTAAGCAAATAATGGTCCAGAATTCAGAATGAACATTGCTAATGTCCTAAGAAAGAAACGGTAGTAGCACAATTTAACTTGTCAAATTACCAGAATTCAAGGAAAGATAGGACTATCAAGAAAAATATGTTCTTGATATGTTTACAGATTAGACAGAACGTAAAAGTCGTGTAACATGGCACATGATGACGTTATGATCTGTGAATCATCACGTTCCATTAGAAACTCAGCATGACCTACTGTAATATAATCACGTTGATCAAGTGTCATTATATTATACTAACTCATGCATCAGTTCCGAACACTACTTCAAAAACATTCATATTTTAAATTCGAAGGTTCACCGAATATAGAAACTAAAACAGTTTCCTTTTATGATATAATGCAGATAGCGCGGAGAGATAATTAATATCGGATGAGAATATTTATGAAGATGTCTTCAGAAATATTGAGGATATTAATAAAGAAAGGTACGATGATATCTTAGGATTTCAGAATCAAATTGTGATGAAGATATTCATTCACGATGAATTAGAGTGGTTAAGGAGTAAGGTATTCGCTAAAGATTTCATCAGAAACAGAATCATCTGGATTCTTTATGTACAAGTTTAGTCCTTGTAATTTGTTCAGAGTCTCCTTCATGGTTTGCTCAATCCAGTTTCCAGTTTCAACTTTTCTGAGCTTTGCCAACATACTATTCTTTATCTTTATACCTTCGACGGTTAAGGTCGTGTACAGTTTTTGCTGCTGTATTCAGCTTGTATAGTTTTAGCTGATGTATTCAGCTTTTTCAGAATTTGGAGTATTGATTTGTAGACCAGGTACTTTTCAAAATTTCTGAGTGGAAGATCATAATTCTAAGAGATAAGGATTATATGTATACTTATAACTGTTAAAGTAAAAACACTGCGAGATTTAAAAATACTGATTGCTAATTCCCGATAGTTGGTATAGTAATTCTCGTTATAAGATGTAAATGAGTAAATGATAGGGTTTCACTGAATATAGTGATTTTTCGGAAAGTCAAAGATCAACGGAGTTGTTGGTAAATTTACTGCTAATGTGGTGAGATATAAACGGTTTCCCGGTATCGATGACGAAAGACAACTTGTATATCAGGGTTATAATAAGCTAATCCGAGTGAAAATTCGAAATTGACTTGTTGGAGCTGTGACAAAATTGGCTAATTTGGAAAGGGATTGCAAAGTTATTTCCGGTAATAATAATGATAAAGGATCTGACACAGATACGTGTAGTTGGATCATCCTATCGATTGAGATGCTTTCCAAGATTCATAAAAGGTTTGAACGCAGATTGTAATCGTCAAGATACAAATGAGGTTTACGATGAAACCAAGTTACAAAGGATGTTTAAGATTAAATCAAAATCCAAATATGAAATTGGATGAATATGGTTATTCTGGGGTGAACAGATACGTATCTCTGTAGATGTAAATAGGATAGTAATTGACCGTTGAATCAGATTCGAAGAATGTACAATGTAACTTATTAATGTGAAATCTAAATATTCCTCGGGTATTACCTACCCGTTAAAATATTTTTACCATTAACAGTTTGTACGAAAGAATTTTTAATTACAATCTTTATGAAACAATATATATACATATATATTTTCTTCAGACGTAATCATGGATTTAATGAGTCAATGCGATATTAAACTCATTAGGTTTACGGCTAGAACTAGAGTACATAATATCTAAAACATTAGAGATTACGTAATCGCCATGAAGGACGAAGATAGTTTATGTAGAACGATTCGTAGAACGATGATTATGCTTGAGGTATAGATTACGAGGTTGAGACGTGTGATGATGATGTTGTTGTTGGTACTGGTTATGCTGCTGGTGCTGCTGATGGTGGTACTATTGCTGTCGGTGCTACAAGTGTTGTTGGTACTGAGGTTGGTGATGATGTTGGTGTAGTAAGTATAGCTTGTAGATCACGCACCATTCTTGTCAGGTTTTCTATCCTACCCTCAATCATTTCTATCCATCCACTCATCTGATTCGATAGATCTTGATTATCAATTCGAAGTTCTCTAATTTCTTCTAATATTCCCCTTCGATTGGTATTCGGAAGTAGAGGTTGAATATTTTCTGAGATTGCAATAACGCGACCTTCGAGGTAGAAAACTTTAGTAAGAAGGGTGAATATAGTGTTGCGCATAGGTTCACCGGTGAGTACATCGTTTTCTCCGATGTTAGGAGGTAAGTTCGGTTTGCGGTAGGGCTCGCCTTCTTCATTTCTCCATCGAGTGAGTAAGTCTCGGACTCACCCCCATCTCCTCCAAAAAGAAAAATAACTAAATGGTTGAGGCACTTCTGGTTCATTGACTTCGGAGTCTGCTTCAATATACATCTCGAAATCGCTTCCGGAACTAATGGAATCCAAGCTAGGCGTAGGATCCATCTCTCACGATCAGTTAAAAGGTTTTGATATGAAATGATTTTCGAATATTGAATGATATTCTAATTATATATAGAATATCTATACATACTTCCAAAGATCCTGTGAATTACGGAGATAATTAAGGAAACGTGTCAGATAAAGTCTACAGTGACAGATATGCTAAGATATGAATTTTGTCTATACACTATTTATGCAGTCAATGCAGTAAAACACGTCTAGACTAAGAATAATGAGCAGGTCATTTCCTAAGGATGATAAGTAGATGATTTCCGACAAAAATGATATGCAAAACTTTTGACATGCAGACACGGTCGAAGTCCAGACTCCCTAATGCATCCTAACGACTATCAGTTAGACACACTAATGTAAGACCTGGTTCGCTAAGACCACCGCTCTGATACCAACTGTGATAACCCATCCTAATCCATCTGGACGAATTCATCAACTTTTGATCCCAGAGCGATGATCGGCTCCAATTAATGTCCTTAAAATGAGCAAATGCGCAGCAGAAGATTTCTTTCATACCTGAGAATAAACATGCTTTAAAGTGTCAACCAAATGGTTGGTGAGTTCATAGGTTTATTGTAAACAATAAAATTCATCATTTTGATAGACCACAAGATTTAAATCCTGCATGGTACAAATGGGCCCGAATTCTATACCCACCTGTAATGTACATGCGATATCTTTTAAATACAGTACACCTTTCTCGTGTACGAAATCATCTTTCATAAATCTTAGTAACCGTACACATATCTCATGCACAAAAACTAATACACATAACCTGTGTATAAAAATCATTCTCTCGATACATAATATTCACATCAACTGGTGGCAATTATCTTGTCCACCAAATTTCAATGGTGGCAATTATCATGTCCACATAATTCAATAGTGGCAATTATCATGTTCACATAATTCAATAATAATCCGCAGAATTTCTGTCTGCATAATAATTCATTCGAGGAATGTTTTGCTTGTGTCTATCTCGTCAAACATTTATAAAAGCATTTCATGTATTCACAGTTCAAAATAGATTTCAAAAGCATTTAATAAAGCAACTATAAAAACAGCGCATGTATTCTCAGTCCCAAAAATGTAAAGAGTAAAAGGGAGCAAATGAAACTCACCTAATGTATTTTGTAGTAAAAATACATATGTCTATATTGAACAATGCAGGGTTGGCCTTGGATTCACGAACCTATATCATTTATATATATATTAACACATATAATAACATTTAAACAAGTTTTATATATTAATATTGATATACTTTATAATTTGTATATTATATTAATAAATAGTTTAATTATACCTATTTTAATATTTTAGATAATTATATATATGATTATATTAAAATATGTTTACCCATCATATGTAATTTAATTAATATTTTAAAATAATAACATTTCATTAAAACAATATGTAATATTAATATAGTTATGATACATGTAAATATATATATATATATATATATATATATATATATATATATATATATATATATATATATATATATATATATATATATATATATATATATTAATATAAATATCATTTGTTTGTTAAAATTAAAATAATACTAAAATAGTGATAATAATATTAATTCATTGTAACTTAATCATTTTCATGATATTATTTGTATCTATATTCTTTATGTTTGTAATCATAATAATAATAATAATAAAAATAAATAAAATGAGAAAACTACCTCACAAGAAAAGCTCCAAAAAATAAATTAACTGCCCATGCCAAGGCTCGAACCCGCGACTCTCCTTTACACCTATACTCCATTAACCATTGCTCCATGTGTTTCTTTCTAATTAAATTGGTACCTTAAACCTTTTAACCCAAAATTACAATTCCATGGCCCAACTAAAATACTTATGATATTCGGCCCAACTGAGATACTTATGATATTCGGCCCAACTCACAAATATTTACTAAGCTTAATATGAAAACATGCCCAAGTTGTATTAAGACACCTTCTAATAAAAAAATAGTTGTAGTAGCCTAGTTTCGAACCCATGACCTCTTGGTTAACTCATCACAACACCAAACCACTCCTCTGTTTCTATTTTTATCTGAAATAGTCCTATCCTATACATATATAAACTATTCCTTTCTGTTTCTATTTCTTTTTCATCATCACAGTAACTTAATCGCTTGCCATCATCGCCATTTTAATATTATCTAGCATCATTACCAGCGATAACATCATTACCAGCAATCTAATAAAAGGTTTATTCATGATATTTGTTATTTGCTATCTATTTGGCCAAAGACATAAGTTGAATCTAAGCCCTACAAAGTAACAGAAATGGGACCCTTATTGTTTCATTTAATCGATCCAAGTAGAAAATGAGTATTCGATTTTCATCTTACCATCATCAACAAATTAAAGTTTGTTTAGCAAGTGGGTTTCTACTTTATCTCTTATTTGACCAGGACCACACAAGCAATCCACCATTCTTTCTTTCCATCATTATCATTACTTTTTCATTCACTTATATACCACTATCACCTTAATTAAAATCATCGTCTAATACTCATCATGATTAGATTATCATCTTCAAATTTCTTTATTGTTGTAACCAAAAAAATACAGCAGCTTCAGCTTCAATAGAAACAGTGAAATTGTAGCAGGTGGATTACGATTGTATAATGCTCTAACAGAAGATGAATAGTAGGAGTTGAAGGTAGTTGTAGGTTGTGGTGTCGTGCATGGGGTCATGAGATAAACAACCAAAAAAACAGTAAGGTAGTAGCAGCGGAGCTGCAGTAGCAGTTTGAAAGAGAATATATATATATATATATATATATATATATATATATATATATATATATATATATATATATATATATATATATATATATGAAACGGTTTGCAATAATTAACAAGGGTGATAGTGGTTTTCGTACGATGGTTGTGGGCTGCAGGGTGACGGATCGAATAGAAATAGAATGGATAGGAACAGATTACAGTTAACGTGGGTGTGTGTGTTTTGTTCCAAAACAAAAGACAGAAAAGATTATAGCAGTCGAAGGTGATGGTTGTCAATTGTTTACTAGTAGTAACAAGAGAAAGAGACGTAGAGAGTGCGTGAGAGAGTAAGGTTGTCAATGGTGATCAAACTTCAAAGGTGGTATTGATTCGGTTTGAAGATCCTAAATAGAGACAGTGAATTGTTAATAGGTTTCATCAAGGGAGGTGGTGGTTCGAAATAAACAGGAAGGCAGAAAAAGAAAAGAAACAGAAATAGTAACCGGCGAGTATTAATTGTGGTTGAGGGTTATGTATTAGCTTTTGTTGGTGTTGGGTTGAATGGAAACAAAAAGGAATCATGGTAGCCGCTAATGAATAAGAGAAGTATTATGCAGTTTGATGTATTAACTTGTCAAAGAAACAGTTTGGTTGGTTGTTCGTGTTGATCATCGATAGCATAGACAAGAGATGTTCGTAGTTGCATAATCAAGGCGAGTAGTAGTTGGTACCGAGTAATAGGAGCAAGATAAATCGAGCGGTAGGTGGATGTTACAAATAACAAGCAAGACTTAGAAATAGTGAACGGGTTTTGTGGTGGTTAAAAATAGAAAGGAAGCCAAATCAAAGAGAGATAGGAGAGAAGTGATTACTTGATGATGGTGTTTGTTTCGATTGTAGGCATGATAGATCAGAAAAGCTCGAGGTTTGCTTGAGGTGGCTCACGATGGTATATGGTTATGATTAAACCGAAGGTGATGGTGTACGTTTGGTTTGATGTGAGTGGTGATCGATGTGTTGTGGTTCTAGGATGGTAGAGTGGTGGTTTTTGGTTGAAAGAGATTGCAATTAGCAAGTAAGTTCAAGAAGGTGATGGTTTTGTTTAATGGTGATCATGGGTTGAAAACTTCGACCAGGGTTAGAAACAAATAGCAAAACAAATGAGTTGTACTCGTTCAAGTTACACACGATGGTTTTGAAGTGGTGCTTGAGTGGTTTGAGTTGTACTAAACAAAAAGAAGATGGTTTGAAGATTAAGACGAATCAAGGAATTAATAATTAATTAGTATATGTGTGTTGGTCTATATATATAATAGAATATATGAAAGTTGATGAATGGTTTCATTGGATTCGGTTGATTCCAAGAAAGATGAAAAAGTAATAAAAGATAATTAGATGGTCATCTTTTCTATCCATTAGTATATGTATATAGATTAATATAATGTGATAGTTGTTATGACTTTTGTCTTGTGGTTTAGATTCATGTATGTCGTACATATATATTAATAATAATAATATAAAGTAACTAGAAAGTATCAAATAATGATATGAAATCAAATGTTAGTTGAAAATTTTAGAACTCCTCTGCCGACAGTTTATCGTGAAATGTGATTCTTATTCGATTTATAAACAAGGGAAACAAAATCAGTACATTGTGATTGTGACAAGAAACAAATTCCATTCATATATATCTGATTCTTTTATAATTCATATAATATAATTAATATTAATAAATAATTAAGTATATCAATAATAATAATTCTAATAATAATAATATCTAATTAATACAAGTGATATATATAAATATATATATATATATATATATATATATATATATATATATATATATATATATATATATATATATATATATATATATATATATATATATAACAAGTTACATGAATTCTATTTTTATATTAGAATAAAGATATTAATAATACTGATATAGTTATTAATGTTAACAATAATAAAAGTAATCATAATATTACACAAATATATTTTCAACTTGTAGTTATATTTAATATAATAATTTTACAATTTACTACCTATGTAATGTTTACTAATTATGCAATATATAATTGAATTATTACATATAATAATACTTATACATAATATTCCTATATATTTATGTGTATAGATTTATTACAACATACATATTATATTTATTGTGTATAGGATTCATATATAAATAACATCTTAATGATTTTGTATGTTACTCTACATATTTAATTCAAATGATTAAATGGTATTATATTAGTTTAACTTAATATATACACTTATATTCATATTTACATATATATATTTAATTACTTGCTTATCTACACACAATTGTTCGTGAATCGTCGGGAATAGTAGAAGGACAAATGAATTCATATAAACAGTTCCAAAAATTTTTAAGCCTTAACATTACATACTTTGCTTAACTTGTCGGAATCATGTAAAGATTAAGTTTAAACTTGGTCGGAAATTCCCGGGTCGTCACAATTATGTAATCTTGGGATACCATAGACACGTATGCAAATGTTTTGACATATCATATCGACCCATGGGTATATATTATTTGGAACAACCATAGACACTCTATATGCAGTAATGTGGGAGTTAGCTATACAGGGTTGAGGTTGATTCCAAAAATATATATACTTTAAGTTGTGATCTAGCCTGAGATGTGTATACACTGGGTCGTGGATTGATTCAAGATAATATATATCCATTTTTTTCTGTACATCTAACGTTGGACAACTAGTTGTAGGTTACTAACGAGGACATCTGACTTAATAAACTTAAAACATCAAAATGTATTAAAAGTGTTGTAAATATATTTTGAATATACTTTGATATATATGTACATATTTGTTATAGGTTCGTGAATCAACCAGTGGCCAAGTCTTACTTCCCGACGAAGTAAAAATCTGTGAAAGTGAGTTATAGTCCCACTTTTAAAATCTATTATTTTTGGGATAAGAATACATGCAGATTTTATAAATGATTTACAAAATAGACACAAGTACGCGAAACTACATTCTATGGTTGAATTATCGAAATCGAATATGCCTCTTTTTATTAAAATAGACACAAGTACCGGATGCTTTAGTACTTCGAAATTTATATCATATCCAAAGGGTGTCCCGGAATGATGGGGATATTCTTATATATGCATCTTGTTAATGTCGGTTACCAAGTGTTCACCATATGAATGATTTTTATCTCTATGTATGGGATGTATATTGAAATATGAAATCTTGTGGTCTATTGTTACGATTTGATATATATATATATATATATATATATATATATATATATATATATATATATATATATATATATATATATATATATAGGGATAACCTATAACTCACCAATATTTTTGTTGATGTTTAAAGCATGTTTATTCTCAGGTGAATACTAAGAGCTTTCGCTGTTGCATACTAAAATAAGGACAAGATTTGGAGTCCATGTTTGTATGATATTATGTAAAAACTGCATTCAAGAAACATATGCCGATGTAATATATTTCTATTGTAAACCATTATGTAATGGTCGTGTGTAAAACAGTATATTTTAGATTATCATTATTTGATAATCTACGTAATGCTTTTGAAACCTTTTAAAATAAAGGTTATGGTTGTTTTAAAAATGAATACAGTCTTTGAAAAACTTCTCATATAGAGGTCAAAACCTCGCAATGAAATCAATTAATATGGAACGTTTATAATCAATATGAATGGGACATTTCAGTTGGTATCCGAGCGTTGGTCTTAGAGAACCAGAAAATTTGCATTAGTGTGTCTTATCGAGTTTGTTAGGATGCATTAGTGAGTCTGAACTTCGACCGTGTTTTCTTTAAAAATGATTGCTTAACATTTTTGTTGGAAACTATATATTTTTAACATGTGAATATTATGTGATATATTAATCTCTTAACGTGTTTGATATTATGTGATAGATGTCTACCTCTAGAACAAGTCCCATTGACTCACCTAATAATAATGAAGAGTTAAATGTAAATTGAAATGATTCGTGGACTGATTCACAAGTTCCCGAAGAGGAACCAGAAGAAGAGTCGGAACCAGAAGAAGAATCGGAACCGGAAGAAGAATCGAAACCGGAAGAAGAAATAGAACCAGTGGGGGAAATAATAAAACGGTTAAGTAGAAGAAAATCCTCAACCAACCGAACAAATTTAATTATGGTCAATGGTGTTTCTGCCAAGGAAGCAAAGTATTGGGAGGATTACCAATTCTTCGATGATCGAATCCCGACAAGGATTCCGATGATGTTATAGAAATTACCCCAACACAATTTAATAAGGCAAAAGAGAACAATAAGGGAAAGGGCATAAAAATAGAGAAATTTGATTCTAAACTCGATGAACTTTATATGTATCGTCAACACCCGTATTTCTTAAGTTGTGACAATAACTCGGGAACCTCTAAACCACCAGGTTTTTCTAAACCAATGTGGAAAACGACGGCTCGTATTAGGGGAACATCATATATCCCTAGAAACTTGGCAAAACGAACCAAAACCGAAGAAGAAGAAACGAGCGAGTCGGAATAAGATAGTTGTATTCGTGTGGTGTAATATATATATAATATAGTGTGCTTATGCTTTATGATATATGTAAAAATTGCTTGTATTAATAAGTATTTTTTTATGAATCTAACTCTTGTCTATTTTACAGTATAAAAACACAAAATGGATAGACAACCCAATATTTTAAGAGACCTACCCGGAGACATGATTGATGAAATCTTGTCTAGAGTCGGTCAGAATTCCTCGGCACAACTATTTAAGGAGAGATCAGTTTGTAAGACATTCGAAGAACGTTCCAAGAATGCCTTGATTTATAAAAGGCTTTCATTCAAAAGATGGGGGATATCACATTGGGAAATCCATAAGTTACGATGTGTTTACTTTGACGCATATATTGCGGGGAACCCAAATGCTATTTTACGCAACGGGTTAAGAAATTATTTTGACTCAATATATCCGAATATAGGACTTCGTGATTTAGAAAAAGCGGCTAACATGCAACATAAAGAAGCATGTTATGCTTGCGGGTTAGTAATGTTCGCTTCTCACCAAAGTGAGAACAAGAACATCGGGCTACAACTATTAAACAAAACGTTCCCACAAGTGACGGGGTCGGTAATTGGGGTAAGAAATAAGGTTTAGGTTATTACGAGACTGTTGGTCATTACGTAACCTTCATCCTTTTGACGACGTTACAACACATTGTCTTACTATCGGTCACAACAGTTATGTTCCACAAAACCAAGGATGGGAAGTGGTATTAGTAAAACCAGAATGCATGACTTGTTTCTGGACGTATGAATTGCGTGTCTTTATTGCCTTTTCTGAACGCCTTATTTATTAACTAGAATTATCTTCGCAACTACTTTGTATCAAAGCTTTATGTGCTATATTTCATGCTATATGTAAAAAAAAAGCGGTATTGTAAGTTTGTAAGTTATTGTATAAAGGTTTGAATATGATATTTTTTTTTGTGATTAGTTTTTCATATAGAATTGTAGTAGTTGAAATGGTATGTTAGCTACTAAGTATGAACTTAACGGGTAGGTACTACCCGAATTAAAGAGTATAAAACGCTAATATGAAGAAAGAGCTTTTATAAATAAGTTCATATTACACTACGAAATACTATTGACTACTCTTGATATTCTATATGATTAACTCGTTTCATTTGACTATTTTGAAGGAAATGGCACCGACTACTCGACACACCTTGAATATTAGCGAAGAGGAATTTCGTGCCTTTCTTGCTTGAAACATAGCCGCAGTACAGGCTGCGCTACATACCAACAATAACTCCGAATCTAGCAATGCAGCTAACGGCGCAAGAAATCGTGTAGGATGCACCTACAAAGAATTCACTGCCTGCAAACCTTTGGAATTTGATGGAACCAAAGGACCGATCGGATTGAAACGGTGGACCGAGAAGGTCGAATCGGTGTTTGCCATAAGTAAGTGTACTGAAGAGGACAAAGTGAAGTACGCTACGCATACCTTCACAGGTACTGCGTTAACATGGTGGAATACATATCTAGAGCATGTGAGACAAGATGATGCTTACGCACTACCGTGGTCAGCATTCAAGCATTTGATGAACGAGAAGTACCGTCCCAGAACCGAGGTCAATAAGCTCAAGACAGAACTTAGAGGGTTACGAACCCAAGGATTTGATATTACCACGTACGAAAGACGATTCACAAAATTGTGCCTATTGTGTCCAAGAGCGTTCGAAGATGAGGAAGAGAAGATCGATGCGTTTGTGAAAGGATTACCGGAAAGAATCCAAGAAGATATAAGTTCACACGAGCCCGCCTCCATACAACAGGCATGTAGAATGGCTCACAAACTAGTGAACCAGATTAAGGAAAGAATTAAAGAACAGGCGGCTGAAGAGGCCAATGTGAAGCAAGTCAAAAGAAAGTGGGAGGAAAACCTTAATAAGAATCACCAATACAACAACAACAGCAATTACAATAATAATCGCAACAACTATCCCAACAATCGCAACATCAATCGCAACTACAACAAACGGCCCAACAACAGCAACAACAACAACAACAACAACAACAACAACAACAACAACAACAACAACAACAACAACAACAACTACAACAATCATCCCAACAACAATAACAACTGCAACAACAACAACAATCAGAAGCCGCTATGCCAAAGGTGTGAAAAGTATCACTCGGGGTTCTGCACCAAATTTTGCGACAAGTGTAAAAGAAATGGTCATAGCGCGGCGAAGTGTGAGGTCTACGGACCAGGGGTTAACAGAACGAAAGGAACAAATGGTGTCGGAACAAGTAATGGCGGAGCAAGTAGTGTCGGAGTAAGTTATGCCAATGTAGTTTGTAATAAATGTGGAAAATCGGGCCACATTATTTGAAATTGCCCGAACCAGGAGAACACGAATGGACAAGGCCGTGGAAGAGTTTTCAATATTAATGCGGCAGAGGCACAGGAAGACCCGGAGCTTGTTACGGGTACGTTTCTTATTGACAATAAATCTTCTTACGTTTTATTTGATTCGGGTGCGGATAGAAGCTATATGAGTAGAGATTTTTGTGCTAAATTAAGTTGTCCATTGATGCCGTTGGATAGTAAATTTTTACTCGAATTAGCAAACGGTAAATTAATTTCAGCAGATTATATATGCCGGAATCGAGAAATTAAACTGGGTAGCGAAATATTTAAGATTGATTTGATACCAGTAGAGTTAGGGAGTTTTGATGTAATAGTTGGCATGGACTGGCTGAAGAAGGTGAAAGCAGAGATCATATCTTATAAAAATGCAATTCGCATTGTACGAGAAGAAGGAGAACCCTTAATGGTGTACTGAGAAAAGGGCAACACGAAGCTACATCTTATTAGTAATTTGAAGGCACAAAAACTAATAAGAAAAGGTTGCTATGCTGTTCTAGCACACGTCGAGAAAGTACAAACTGAAGAAAAGAGCATCAATGATGTTCCTGTCGCAAAAGAATTTATCGTTGTATTTCCGAAAGAATTACCGGGACTACCTCCACATCGATCTGTTGAATTTCAAATAGATCTTGTATCAGGAGCTGCACCAATAGCTCGTGCTCCTTATAGACTCGCACCCAGCGAGATGAAAGAACTGCAAAGCCAATTACAAGAACTTTTAGAGCGTGGTTTCATTCGACCAAGCACATCACCGTGGGGAGCTCCTGTTTTGTTTGTCAAGAAGAAAGATGGTACATTCAGGTTGTGTATCGACTACTGAGAGTTGAACAAACCTACCATCAAGAACCACTACCCACTACCGAGAATCGACCACTTATTTGATCTACTACAAGGCTCGTCTGTTTATTCAAAGATTGACTTACGTTCCAGGTATCATCAAATGCGGGTGAAAGAAGATGATATTCCAAAGACTGCTTTCAGAACACGTTACGGTCATTACGAGTTTATGGTCATGCCGTTTGGTTTAACTAATGCACCAGCTGTGTTCATGGACCTTATGAACCGAGTGTGTAGACCATACCTTGACAAGTTTGTCATTGTTTTCATTGATGACATACTTATTTACTCAAAGAATGACCAAGAACACGGTGAACATATGAGAAAGGTGTTAGAAGTATTGAGGAAGGAAGAATTGTACGCTAAGTTTTCAAAGTGTGCATTTTGGTTGGAAGAAGTTCAATTCCTCGGTCACATAGTGAACAAAGAAGGTATTATGGTAGATCCGGCAAAGATAGAAACTGTTGAAAAGTGGGAAACCCCGAAAACTCCGAAACACATACGCCAGTTTTTAGGACTAGCTGGTTACTACAGAAGGTTCATCCAAGACTTTTCCAGAATAGCAAAACCCTTGACTGCATTAACGCATAAAGGGAAGAAATTTGAATGGAAGGATGAACAAGAGAAAGCGTTTCAGTTATTGAATAAAAAGCTAACTACGGCACCTATATTGTCATTGCCTGAAGGGAATGATGATTTTGTGATTTATTGTGATGCATCAAAGCAAGGTCTCGGTTGTGTATTAATGCAAAGAACGAAGGTGATTGCTTATGCGTCTAGACAATTGAAGATTCACGAACAAAATTATACGACGCATGATTTGAAATTAGGCGCGGTTGTTTTTGCATTAAAGACTTGGAGGCACTACTTATATGAGGTCAAAAGTATTATATATACCGACCACAAAAGTCTTCAACACATATTTAATCAGAAACAACTGAATATGAGGCAGCGTAGGTGGATTGAATTGTTGAATGATTACGACTTTGAGATTCGTTACCACCTGGGGAAGGCAAATGTGGTAGACGACGCCTTGAGCAGGAAGGACAGAGAACCCATTCGAGTAAAATCTATGAATATAATGATTCACAATAACCTTACTACTCAAATAAAGGAGGCGCAACAAGGAGTTTTAAAAGACGGAAATTTAAAGGATGAAATACCCAAAGGATCGGAGAAGCATCTTAATATTCAGGAAGACGAAACCCTGTATAGGGCTGAAAGGATTTGGGTACCAAAATTTGGAGATATGAGAGAAATGGTACTTAGAGAAGCTCATAAAACCAGATACTCAATACATCCTGGAACGGGGAAGATGTACAAGGATCTCAAGAAACATTTTTGGTGGCCGGGTATGAAAGCCGATGTTGCTAAATACATAGGAGAATGTTTGACGTGTTCTAAGGTCAAAGCTGAGCATCAGAAACCATCAGGTCTACTTCAACAACCCAAAATCCCGGAATGGAAATGGGAAAACATTACCATGGATTTCATCACTAAATTGCCAAGGACTGCAAATGGTTTTGATACTATTTGGGTAATAGTTGATCGTCTCATCAAATCAGCACACTTCTTGCCAATAAAAGAAGATAACAAGATGGAGAAGTTAGCACGACTGTATTTGAAGGAAGTCGTCTCCAAACATGGAATACCAATCTCTATTATCTCTGATAGGGATGGCAGAGTACTGCCTATCATCCACAAACTAATGGGCAGAGTGAAAGGATGATACAAACACTTGAAGACATGCTACGAGCATGTGTCATTGATTTCGGAAACAGTTGGGATCTACATCTACCGTTAGCATAATTTTCCTACAACAACAGCTACCATTCAAGCATTGAGATGGCGCCGTTTGAAGCACTTTATGGTAGAAAGTGCAGGTCTCCGATTTGTTGGAGTGAAGTGGGGGATAGACAGACTACGGGTCCGGAGATAATACACGAAACTGCCGAGAAGATCATCCAAATTCAACAACGGTTGAAAACCGCCCAAAGTCGACAAAAGAGCTACGCTGACATTAAAAGAAAAGATATAGAATTTGAAATTGGAGAGATGGTCATGCTTAAAGTTGCACCTTGGAGAGGCGTTGTTCGATTTGGTAAACGAGGGAAATTAAATCCAAGGTATATCGGACCATTCAAGATTATTGATCGTGTCGGACCAGTATCTTACCGAATTGAGTTACCTCAACAACTCGCGACTGTACATAACACTTTCCACGTCTCGAATTGGAAGAAATGTTTTGCTAAAGAAAATCTCACTATTCCGTTAGATGAAATCCAAATCAACGAAAAACTTCAATTCATCGAAGAACCCGTCAAAATAATGGATCGTGAGGTTAAAAGACTTAAGCAAAACAAGATACCAATTGTTAAGGTTCGATGGAATGCTCGTAGAGGACCCGAGTTCACCTGGGAACGAGAAGATCAGATGAAGAAGAAATACCCGCATTTATTTCTAGAAGATACGTCAACACCTCCAACTACTTAAAATTTAGGGACGAAATTTATTTAACGGGTAGGTACTGTAGTGACCCGAACTTTTCCATGTTTATATATATATATATATATATATATATATATATATATATATATATATATATATTAAATGAAATTGTTATTTACATGATTAAGTATTTCCAACATGTTAAGCAAATCAAACTTGTTAAGACTTAATTAATTGAAATAGGTTTCATATAGAGAATTGACCACCCAAGTTGACCGGTGATTCACGAACGTTAAAACTTGTAAAAACTATATGATGACATATATATGGTTATATATATAGTTAACATGATATTATGATAAGTAAACATATCATTAAGTATATTAACAATGAACTACATATGTAAAAACAAGACTACTAACTTAATGATTTTGAAACGAGACATATATGTAACGATTATCGTTGTAATGACATTTAATGTATATATATATATCATAATAAGAGATATTCGTACATCATAATATCATGATAATATAATAATTTAAAATCTCATTTGATATTATAAACATTGGGTTAACAACATTTAACAAGATCGTTAACCTAAAGGTTTCAAAACAACACTTACATGTAACGACTAACGATGACTTAACGACTCAGTTTAAATGTATATACATGTAGTGTTTTAATATGTATTCATACACTTTTGAAAGACTTCAAGACACTTATCAAAATACTTCTACTTAACAAAAATGCTTACAATTACATCCTCGTTCAGTTTCATCAACAATTCTACTCGTATGCACCCGTATTCGTACTCGTACAATACACAGCTTTTAGATGTATGTACTATTGGTATATACACTCCAATGATCAGCTCTTAGCAGCACATGTGAGTCACCTAACACATGTGGGAACCATCATTTGGCAACTAGCATGAAATATCTCATAAAATTATAAAAATATAAGTAATCATTCATGACTTATTTACATGAAAACAAAATTACATATCCTTTATATCTAATCCATACAACAACGATCAAAAACACCTACAAACACTTTCATTCTTCAATTTTCTTATTCTAATTGATCTCTCTCAAGTTCTATCTTCAATTTCTAAGTGTTCTTCATAAATTCTACAAGTTCTAGTTTCATAAAATCAAGAATACTTCCAAGTTTGCTAGCTTACTTCCAATCTTGTAGAGTGATCATCCAACCTCAAGAAATCTTTATTATTTGCAGTAAGATATCTTTCTAATACAAGGTAATACTTATATTCAAACTTTGATTCAATTTCTATAACTATAACAATCTTATTTCGAGTGGAAATCTTACTTGAACTTGTTTTCGTGTCATGATTCTGCTTCAAGAACTTTCAAGCCATCCAAGGATCCTTTGAAGCTAGATCCATTTTTCTAATTTCCAGTAGCTTTATCCAGAATACTTGAGGTAGTAATGATGTTCATAACATCATTCGATTCATACATATAAAGCTATCTTATTCGAAGGTTTAAACTTGTAATTACTAGAACATAGTTTAGTTAATTCTAAACTTGTTCGCAAACAAAAATTAATCCTTCTAACTTGACTTTTAAAATCAACTAAACACATGTTCTATATCTATATGATATGCTAACTTAATGATTTAAAACCTGGAAACACAAAGAACGCTGTAAAACCGGACATACGCCATCGTAGTAACACCGCGGGCTGTTTTGGGTTAGTTAATTAAAAACTATGATAAACTTTGATTTAAAAGTTATTCTTCTGGGAAAATGATTTTTTATGAACATGAAACTATATCCAAAAATCATGGTTAAACTCAAAGTGGAAGTATGTTTTCTAAAATGGTCATCTAGACGTCGTTCTCTCTACTGAAATGACTACCTTTAAAAAACGACTTGTAACTTATATTTCTGACTATAAACCTATACTTTTTTTGTTTAGATTCATAAAATATAGTTCAATATGAAACCATAGCAATTTTGATTCACTCAAAACGGATTTAAAATGAAGAAGTTATGGGTAAAACAAGATTGGATAATTTTTCTTGTTGTAGCAACGTGAAAATTGGTAAAAAATCTATATTAATCATATCCTAGCTAACTTATATTGTATTATACATGTATTCTAAAAATATTATGTAATCTTGGGATAACATAGACACGTATGCAAATATTTTGGCATATCATATCGACCCATGTGTATATATTATTTGGAACAACCATAGATACTCTATATGCAGTAATGTGGGAGTTAGCTATACAGGGTTGAGGTTGATTCCAAAAATATATATACTTTAAGTTGTGATCTAGTGTGATACGTGTATACACTGGGTCGTGGATTGATTCAAGATAATATATATCAATTTTTTTTCTGTACATCTAACGTTGGACAACTAGTTGTAGGTTACTAACGAGGACAGCTGACTTAATAAACTTAAAACATCAAAATGTATTAAAAGTGTTGTAAATATATTTTGAATATACTTTGATATATATGTACATATTTATTATACATTCGTGAATCGACTAGTGGCCAAGTCTTACTTCCCGACGAAGTAAAAATCTGTGAAAGTGAGTTATAGTCCCACTTTTAAAATCTATTATTTTTGGGATGAGAATACATGCAGATTTTATAAATGATTTATAAAATAGACACAAGTACGTGAAACTTCATTCTATGGTTGAATTATCGAAATCGAATATGCCCCTTTTTATTAAGTCTGGTAATCTAAGAATTAGGGAACAGACACCCTAATTGACGCGAATCCTAAAGATAGATCTATTGGGCCTAACAAACCCCATCCAAAGTACCGGATGCTTTAGTACTTCGAAATTTATATCATATCCGAAGGGTGTCCCGGAATGATGGGGATATTCTTATATATGCATCTTGTTAATGTCGGTTACCAGGTGTTCACCATATGAATGATTTTTATCTCTATGTATGGGATGTATATTGAAATATGAAATCTTGTGGTCTATTGTTACGATTTGATATATATATATATATATATATATATAGGTTAAACCTATAACTCACTAACATTTTTGTTGACGTTTAAAGCATGTTTATTCTCAGGTGAATACTAAGAGCTTCCGCTGTTGCATACTAAAATAAGGACAAGATTTGGAGTCCATGTTTGTATGATATTATGTAAAAACTGCATTCAAGAAACATATGTCGATGTAATATATTTCTATTGTAAACCATTATGTAATGGTCGTGTGTAAAACAGTATATTTTAGATTATCATTATTTGATAATCTACGTAATGCTTTTGAAACCTTTTAAAATAAAGGTTATGGTTGTTTTAAAAATGAATACAGTCTTTGAAAAATGTCTCATATAGAGGTCAAAACCTCGCAACGAAATCAATTAATATGGAACGTTTATAATCAATATGAACGGGACATTTCAAAAACCGTCACTGTTAATATAGTTTACTATATTAATAATGTTAGTGCACGAAATGGAGTTGTCCATCGCTGTCGAACAACCTGAGAATGGTTTAGGTCTACGTTGTACATCTAGGATGTATTGAACTAGAAAACTCATGTCGCAGGAGCATATGTGACCAAACGTTGTAATATAGGTCTGTCATACGAGTGACTAATGTCACTCGTACGGTTGAATATGTCAGCCGTACGGTTGAGACCTCAACCGTGCGTGTGAGCTGACAGATGACAGCCACTAAAAATAGAATTTTCCTTGTTCATGTTCATTTGAGGTTTCCACCAAGAACACTAGAGTGTGTGTGAGGTGTGTTTTCCTCCTCTTCACCTTCATGGTGGAGAGGATCCATGGTGATTTGATGCTCCAAACATCATGGAAATGAAGATTTGATAGTCTAATTCATGTAATCTTTATTGTAATTCGTTTATCATTATTATACACGTAATTGTGACTATAATCAGCTGATTTGTTCATTGTTTATCTCATATTCATCATGTTCATCTTATATTTATCACTTTTATGCTCAAATTGCTAATCGAAGCTTGTTCCTTGATCAAACGATCCTAGCAATCGATGCACGGGATCTAACAAATGGTATCAGAGCCTGTTGACTTTTTTAGGTTTTGATGATTTAGGCCAAATTAAAGAGAAATAAGAATGAGGAATTGTTTGTAATCATCTAGTGATTGTTTCCTCAAAATTACAGGTCCTAATTCATTGAATTGATCGAGTTATGAATTTTTTTTTTTCAAGCTTAAGAGACTGAAATCGAATTATTCAGTGATTTTTGGAGTTTGTTTGCACAATCCGTTAATGGGTTTATGTTTAGCGGGTCCTATTGGTGCTACCTGCAAAATTTCATTTGTTTTGGTAGTGTTTTGAGTAGTTTTCCATTGGAGCCGCCATGAACTGCCACTGGCCGCCATCAAGTTCGCCGGATTTTCTGGAAATTAGGAAGAACTCCAAGAACAGCTGAATCGTGCGTGTGATAGCTGAAATGTGCGACTGAAACATCAGGAACACGAGTGACTAGCTTAAACGTACGGTTAATACATGAAAAGTTTGAATTTAGGGATGAAAATTATGACTCATATGTTTGGTCTTTTTAAGAAAAAGAAGTATCGTGACAGCTTAAACGTACAATTCAGCTTTAAACATACGGTTGAGAATTGTGACTCGTACGTTTGACTTGGAAAATTTCGAATTTCGTGGTGATTTATACGGTTGGTGTTGAATTTTTTTTAGGGTTCATATGTTGAAGAAGAAGACATTGTAGCAGGAAATAAAGACAAAATAGTCGGTGTCAATTTCGTAATATTGGTGAAGTTTTGCTATTGTCGCGGACCGCACCTGCTTTATTCCCATGTGACCATGTTCTTTTTCGGATGAAAAATGTTCTTTTTCGGATGAAAATTAAAAAGTAAAAGGGTACAACAGCAATGGCTGAAAATTAAGAGGAGAAAAAAACAACAGCGGGACCCACGATATGTTCAAGTTGTCTCCTAACCCTTGACACCTTCTAGAAGATGTCTATCTTTTTATTAAATTCAATAATACGTAAACAAACATGGCACATGTATACGGATTATACCCATAACCCAGCAACCCATGGATCCAGATCCAGTAACCCAGTGACCCAAGACCCGACCCATGTCATACCCTTTCAAATATTTAATACCATTAGTCCTTAATTGTTAAATATTTAACAGCAGTTAATCCTCAGGGACTCCTAATGCAAATTTTTTGAAACTTTTTGAATATTTACATTTACAGTCCCTCAACTTTCTAAAATATTTATTTTCAGCCCCTGAACTTTGGAAATTTTACACTTTTGGTCCCTAAAGTTTCAAACTTTACACTATTGGTCCCTCAAGTTTTGTAAATTTTTCAACCATGGTACTTGAAGCTTGTTAGTGATTATCTTTTTCATCCATGGTCCTATATGCTTAAAGATTTAACAAAATATCAAGAAATACATGGAAGTTCATGTTTAAACAATCCGGATTAGATTCTGCAACTCGATTTAACCCATGAGCTTATGTGTTTGTCAACCAACAAAGTCAGTTATACCGATTGATGTGTGATTGAGATGTGATCGAGATGTGACCAAGAGATGATTTGAGATGTGATTGTATTGAGAAGCGTAAGAGAGGTGATTTGTGCCGGAAATACGAATTAAGCTTACACGTTTGAGAATTTAGTGACTCACTGGGTCTTGCATCATGATTTTTCTGATCGGACTTGGTTTGCACGCCAGAAGTACCAACGCGACATCATGTGCAGTTGTGGTGCCATACGTATCTTATTTTGATTCGTACGTAGCTACTTTGGATTTTTATTCGTGGGAGTAATTATAAGACGCACAATCGACCTTCTCACGCGTTCTAGTGAGAGAAGATGTTTACCATTCACTGAAGCATTGATATACAAAGTTTAGTGAACAACCTCCTTTGTTCGTTGAACTGATTTAGTAAGTGTTTATGTAAAGCACTTGTGTTATGCGAAAGATTAGGGGGCAGCCAGGAGCATCTGACTGTTTATGGGCCAACAACGTGTTTAATTCCGCATCGTCCGTGTAAGATGAGTACACGAGACACGAGTATTATGAAAAGTTTTTATGTGGGGTAATCAGATGATATGATTATTTATGGGCCGAAACTTTTTAAATTCCCAATCTCGAGAGTTCCGTTATGTGATGGAAGCTGGTTGTGGAAATTCCGCTGGATATAGAGCATTTGAGAAGATTCCACTCTATTAAGGGAATTGATGAGAGTGATGCGCAATCATGAGATACCATGTTGACGACGTGTGATGAATCAGATAAACTGTGGATCGGATTTCTCTGATATTTTTCCCATTACAGTAGGCAAGTCGTGATGAAGACGTTTATGCTTGTTTAAAGTGTTGAGAGAATGGGATACATTAAACGCTGAGAAAGAAGATTCTACAGTCAAGATACTTTGAGTGTGTCTTTTATCGGAGGATTTCATCGGAGATTTATCTCATTTCAATCTTAGGGGGAGTACTACTGCAATTGGTTCTGTGGTAAGTGCAAGTGGATTTGAAGTATCTTCAAGAATAACTGGGAATTCGTCTACCCGGACGCAATGACCTAAAATCATTGAGGGGCGAAGTTTCAGTATATCAAACGGCAATTCGTGCGTCGTGGCTCAAAGACCAAAAATCATTTAAGTACAAAGTTCAGTATTATAGGCATTCAAGAAGATTTTTAATGAAACCTGAAGATTCGGAAGACCCGGTACCATTGCAGAGACTGACTGAAGATTGTAAGAGGTGTTTTCAACAACTTATCGACAGCAAGATTCGCCAGCAATGTCCAAGGGGGAGTTGTTAGTGCACGAAATGGAGTTGTCCATCACTGTCGAACAACCTGAGAATGGTTTAGGTCTACGTTGTACACCTAGGGATGTATTGAACTAGAAAACTCATGTCGCAGGAGCATATGTGACCAAATATTGTAATATAGGAGTCACTCGTACGGTTGAGACCTCAACCGTGCGTGTGAGCTGACAGATGACAGACACTATAAATAGAGTTTTCCTTGTTCATGTTCATTTTAGGTTTCCACCAAGAACACTAGAGTGTGTGTGAGGTGTGTGCTCCTCCTCTTCACCTTCATGGTGGATAGGATCCATGGTGATTTGATGCTCCAAACACCATGGAAATGAATATTTGATAGTCTAATTCATGTAATCTTTATTGTAATTCATTTATCATTATTATACATGTAATTGTGACTATAATCAGCTGATTTGTTCATTGTTTATCTCATATTCATCATGTTCATCTCATATTTATCACTTTTATGCTCAAATTGCTAATCGAAGCTTGTTCCTTGATCAAATGATCCTAGCAATCGATGCACGGGATCTAACAAATGATTGTTGATGTATTTTATGCAAGTCCCTAGACATCTACAGACGTCCATTGCAGGTACAACAGTTTACAGGCCACCATGATCGCTCGTTATTATCCTATCTGTGTTTGTATGTGGTTACAGGAACTGCAGGAACGAGATTTGGATGTTTGACTATGTTAGACTTAGTCAGATGTACGAGTGAAGCCTCACTCGTACAGCTGGCAGGCTCATACGTGTGGTTGATGCTGAGCTAAGTCACAATTACAACCTAAATGAGAAGACACGAGTGAGTGATCACCCGTACGGCTGATGAAGCCAACTCGTACGTGTGATGGATGACGCGTACGGGTGAGTCAACAGTAGGGGTATATAAAGTCTTATGTTCTTCATTTTAGGTTAAGCCTCTCATTTGTTACACACACTCAGATCTGGTGAGCTCCTCCGATTCTCTCTCAGCCCAAATCATCCAGGTGGTGAATAATAGCTCTAGGTGTTGATCTAATCACACTTGATTTAGGTGTGCTTTGATTAAATTAATCCTAAAAGCTTAACCTATTCACTAGAGGGTTTGATTCACTTATTCCGCCATTGTGTGAGTTAAATCTGTTGATTTCTAAGTTCCTAGTCATGTTTCATCATTGGTATCAGAGCGTTCGTTGTGATTTCAACATCATCCTAGTGATTTTTGGTGATTAAAGAGTTTATTTGTTTGAGTTTTTGAGTTAAAAGTGATTGTAATAAAAAAGGAATCATTTTTACGTGTGTAATTGTTTTTAGAGAGTGTGTTTATGTTAGTTTAGTGCTAATCCAGCGTGTGAACAAAGAAATTGAGGTTTAGCTTTAATTTCTAGGGTTTTTGAGTGATTTGAGCTGAACAGCAGTTCACACGAGTGGGTCAAGATTTTTGATCACACGCGCGGTTGACCACACGGTTGACTGTCACTCGTGAACTCACACACACGGGTAAGCATAACCTTTTAGGTTAAGAAACTACAAGTCTGATCACATGAGTGATCACGCGGTTGACTGTGACACGTACGAGTAATCACACGAGTGATTCTTACTCGCACGTTTGATACTTTGGTTTGAGTAGTGACACGTACATTTGAGTTGTGACACGTACGAGTGAGACTGTCACACGTATGCTTGACATCCTGAACCGCATGGTTGATAACTTGAACCGCACGGTTTACCTGTTTTGGTAATTTCTCAAGATGATTAATTCAAATGATTATGCATTGGCTGCACCATTAGTTCAGAGCATTACGAATATGACTCAACGATTAATCCTTGATGAAAGCGAATCAGGAAGTGGTACGAAATGTCCGAGGTTAATGAATATGGATAATTTTTCTACTTGGAAGTCGAGATTTAAGATTTGGTCTGATGGTTAGGACACGAAACTTTGGAAGTATATTGAAACCGAATTTCAATGGCCACGTTCACCTGTAACAAATGAACTGTATACGTTACATAATATGCCTTCGGAAGAACGTGATGAGTATAACTTGGAAAAGAAGATGTACTGTAACTTGACAAGTGCTCTTGATGGTCCGATTTTCCATCAATTTCTGTGTCATGATAATTCATTCAAGATATGGGAAGCACTTCGCACTTTCAATGAAGGGAATTCATCTTACAGAACAAGAAAAGGGTTAGAATTGAAAGCTGAGTTTGATCATTTTCACTGGCAAGTTGGAGAGTCTATTACAGAATTGGTTGAAAGATATCGTCATTTGCTAGCTGAACTACACAAGCATGATGTAACCATTGAAGAGAAAGATAAAGTTACTTGTCTAGCTGGAGCATTACCTTTGGAATGGAATGGTTTCGTTTTAACTATGAAAACCAGTGGAGAACTTGCTACTGCTATAGTGAACTCGTTTATTGCAAGACTTCAAGAAGAAGAGTTAGAATTGTTAAATAAAGTCAAGAGGTCTAAACAAGTTCAAGACACGAAAATGTATTGTCCAAATGGTTATACACTGCCTAAGTCGGCTCATGCACCATTTCAAATAGCTTTTGCTTCAAACAATCAGAGTATGTATGGTTTGAATGTAAGCAGTACACCTATTCAACATACTTCGTATCCACCACAAGTTTCACCATGTTCTCTCAATACTCAATCACAGCCTACTAACAATACTACAGCGTCATCTACACCGACTGCATCAGATGTTATTTCTGCTCTTAAGATCGAGAACTTGAGGAAAGCTGGAAAAGAAAAGATTAGTGAAGATATAGCTTTGTTGTCAAGCCTTGTTAATTCTTATGACAGTTATCTTGATGGTCGTGTGGGTAACTTTCATCTAACAAGAGAAGATTATCATCAGCTTGATAAAGATAAAGCAGAAAAGATGGATATTATGTGGGGTATGACAAATCTTGTGAGACGAGCTAGAGATTATGAAGAGCGAACTGGAAAACCGATCAGTCTGACCAAGGATTCAAAACTGGGTTTTGATATGAATTCTGTTACTTGTTACAACTATGGAGAATTAGGTCATTTTTAAAGACAGTGCACAAAACAGAAGAAGCAGGGTAATCGTAATCCGTTCAAGAATCAGAACTACAGTTCTCAGAGTCAATCTACAAAGCGTGAGATTTATATTACTGATAAAGTAAATGAATCTGATATAGCTGAGGGACCGAACAAAGCTTTAGTTGTCATTCATGGAGACGATGATGATTGGTCTATCAAATTGAATGTTAATGATCAACAACCTAAAGCTAACATGGCCAAGAATTCTGAAGAAAAAGAAAACTATGTTGTCGGTTAAAGTATAATTGAGAAGCAGACTGGTTGTGCTGAAAGAGCTGAAAAGTTATCACGAATCATTCGGAAAGAGAAGATTCAAAAGATGGTTAAAGATAAATTCAAGAAGGCACGTGGTTCAGTTCCTCGTACACCTGAATCTGGAAGTATTTCACCAGCATCGTCAGAGGACTACTACTTCAACAGTTGGAAGGTTAACTATGGTGATACCTCTGTGTTTGAAGAAAGTCTAGAGGCTAATCAGAGTGAAGTGACATTGGTTGATTCTGATACGGAACTAGACAAATGGGGTAAAATGTTTGCTGCTGAATTGGAAATGTTAGTTCTTATGGGTGAAGGTTCAGATCTTGAGAGTGTAAGTTCAGATGTAGATGATTCGGACAAAACGTCAGAATTAGAGGTTGAAGATAAAGCTAATCATACTGGAGCAGATCAATCTGAGTTTGAAGCATTGAACAAGCAAGTAGTAGATTTACTGAAGATGTGCTTATCAGAAAGTGATCTTGAAAAGGTTTCAGGTTTGACAAGAGCTAAGGATATATGGGACAGACTTGAGCAGATTCATTTGGGTAAAGATGCTGATACATCAGAGTTTCTTACAAACTCATCAGAATCAGAAGATGAGCTCGATGATGGGAAGAAGATAGATTTCTTTGCATTTATGGCTGAGACTTCCTCATCAAATAACGCTTAACAGGTATCTTCTGATCCGTCTACTGTTATTGAATGTGTTAAATGTGCTGAATCTAAGGTAACAATAGATAATTTAACAAAGGCATATGCGAAGATGAAAGATAAATGGCATGCTGACCATGTGACCACTAAGGTTGAAAATGAATTAAAAGAGCAAATCAAAGTTTATAAAAAACAACTTCACGATGTTAAATGTTATAACGTTGACATAAATCAAGTTTTAATTAAACGTGTTGACATAATTAATGAACTAAAGAAATAAAATGAATACGTTAAAGCTGATTTAGAGGCAATTTCAATCAAAATGAAATGTTGGGCAAGTGCGTCACAATGGAATGCATTAATGGTGGAACTTAATGACACCAAGGGAAAGGATATTGGATATAGTTCTGCATCTCCTCCTTTTCAGAACACATTTATTAATTCTAACGTAGTTGACGGTCTACCAGAAGATTGTATCCCTCCTAGTTATGAAGATTATATTGAAAAGAATAAAAAATGTAGTTCAACTGAGAATGCAACTTCTGATGATACTGCTGAAGGTGCTCTAAATCATGAGGAAGATAGGAAAACTGGGTTAGGAGATAACTCTAAGACAAGTAGAGTTAGAACACCAAAAGGTCCTATTAAGATTTTGAAAAATCCTAGATTTTCTAACAGACCTGTTCCTCCTGTTACCCCTAAGCCTGTTCAGAAAGAGAGATCAAATGATTCTCCTGTGTTAGTAAGAACACAAGACCCCTCATCTTCAAATTCTAATAATGTGTATCGATTAAGAGGACATAGGGAGTTTAGACAATGTTTTAATTGTGCTGTTTTTGGACATATTGCTGCTTATTGTCCTAGAAGATTCCGATCCCTGAGACATAAAGTTGAATTATCACATGATGATTCTAGATCATCTCTTGTTCATCGAACAGGTTTCCCTGCAAATGATGAACTTCGTGATAAAAGATCTAAGACAAATGTTGTCTTTGGAGACTCCAAAAGGAAGTACTTCCATAGATCTGTTTCTCCTGTAAAGGAAAAAATTCCCAAAAGAAATTTTGAGGCAAATGTTGCCAGCTAGTGGGCAAGGTAGACCTTTTGAACCAAAGTTGAGGTCTCCATCTCAAAGAGCTAGTTGAAGAAAGTATTTTTCAAGAACTAGACCACGGATGAATCATTTAGATTTAGAGAGGAATGTCGGACGCCAAGAGCATGACACCTCTCCTTCCAAATTTTCTAAGTTTAAGGTTTCTAATGATGAGATTCCTCCGGACTCAAACGGGAAATGGATGGAAGTTCAAGCTATGGGTATTAATGGACAACCTACTGCCGTCAGGGGGTGCGTTCCCATTATCAATTAATTTCTTAATGTGATATGCAGGGAACCAGGCTACCTGCAAAAAACACCTGGATTGTGGATAGCGGTGCTTCGAGACATATGACTGGGCATCTATCTCTTCTTTCGGATGTACACCCAATTAAGGGAGGTTATGTTGCATTTGCTGGAGATAAGGGTGGTGATATTTCAGCTCAGGGTTTATTGAAAAATGATAAAGTCAGTTTTTATAAAGTGAATTATTGTCAAGAGCTTGCAAATAATTTGTTATCAGTTTCACAAATCTGTGAAAAATCAGCATTTGATGACGAATTCAGCTACATCTTGAAACCAGAGTTTGTGATTTCTCCTGAAATGATTTTGATGAAGGCTTCTCGACAAGCTAATTTATACATGCTAGATATGAATGTTGCTACTTCAACTGCGAAACATCATCAAGCTTTTGTTTCTAAAGCGACTAAACAAGATTCTATTACATGGCATAAACGCATGAGTCATTTAAGTTTTCGAAAGATGAACCATCTGGTTCACAACAATCTCGTTGAAGGTGTTGATCTTCATTCATTTCAGATCCCAGGCACATGTGTTCCTTGTAAGAAGGGCAAGCAGAGCAAGAAAGCACACAAATTGGTGAAGTATAATCCAATCTCTGCTCCACTTGAGTTATTGCACATGGATCTGTTTGGTCTAATTCGGTTTGAAAGTATTGATGGTAGTAAGTATTGTCTGGTGGTAACTGATGATTATTCTAGATTCTCATGGGTTATGTTTTTGAAAGAGAAGTCTGATACGTTTGAGAATTTGAAAGTGATAATCAATCGATTAGAGAGAGGTTTTAATTTGAAAGTTAGAAAGATTCGATGCGATAATGGTACAGAATTTAAGAATTAGTATCTTGTAGGTTTCTGTATTGAAAAAGGTATCAATATGCAATTCAGTTATGCATACACTCCACAGATGAATGGTGTTGCTGAAAGAAAGAATAGGGTTTTGATTGAGACTGCTAGAACTATGCTAGCTGATTCATCTCTACCTGTTCATTTTTGGGGTGAAGCTGTTGTAAATGCTTGTTACACTATGAATCGAGTTTTAACTGTTAAACGACTAGGTAAAACGTGCTATGAGTTATTGCATGGGAGAAAACCTTCTTTGAAGCATCTAGAACCATTTGGTGCCCCGTGTACCATTTTAAAGAGAAAACCAGGAAGTAAGTTTGATTCGAAAGTGGTTACTGGAGTGTTTCTAGGGTATAGTTCTCCTAACAAGTGAGTTTTCAACAATGAGACGAGATGTGTTGAAGAATGGTCTGAAGTTGACGTCCAACAGAATTACACAAAGACTGCTATCAAAAGTCATCCTTGGATCTACAACTATGATGAGCTGATTGATTCATTTAATCTTGCTCCAGATCAGACGGAGAATGAAGTAGAGTTACAAATGCTGTTTAATTTACAGAACGAGCCAGAAGTGTCTGCACCTACTCCAACTCCATTACCTACTATCGTTGAACCAGCACAAGATTCAGATCAAGATGTTGATCCAGTGTACGATACCTGCGGATCTGATATTTCAAGTGAGAATTCTGATAATCCTGAAGATGGAGATACCACGAATCTACACCACGAGATACATGTTCCCGCACACCCAGTTCCCAGAACCATAGCTGCTCATCTTAGAGAAAATATAATTGGAGATCCAAATGCATACGTTAAGTCACGAAGAGAAGTTCAGTTTGATGGTCAAGTTGATGCTCATATGATAGCTGCTGCTGCATATTACGAGTATTCATATCATATTTCAAGATTTGAGCCAAAGACTACGAAAGAAGCTTTGAAGCATGTTGATTGGGTCATGGCTATGCAAGAAGAAATTTAGCAATTCAATCGTCTAGATACTTGGAAGCTAGTTACTAAGCCGAAAGGTGCGAAAGTAATCGACCTCAAATGGGTTTGGAAGTGCAAATTCGACGAAGATGGCAATGTTACCGTAACAAAGCAAGATTAGTTGCTAAAGGTTATCAGCAAGATCCTAATTTTGATTACGATGAAGTTTTTGCTCCTTTTAACAGATTGGAAGCGATTCGCATTTTCTTGACTTTCGCCTCTTTCATGAAGTTCAAAGTTTATCAAATGGATGTTAAGAGTACATTTCTTTACGGCAAGCTAAACGAACGAGTGTATGTCAGTCAACCTCCGGGTTTTGAAGATCATCTTCATCCTGACAAAGTTTACCGATTATGACGAGCCCTTTATGGTTTACATCAAGCTCCTAGAGCTTGGTACGGATGATTATCGAGTTATCTTATCGAAAAAGGATATCAAATGGGCACGGTAGACTGTACTCTGTTCACAAAAGTTCAAGATGACGACATTATTTTAGTCCAAATTTATGTTGACGATATTATCTTCGGTGCTACTAAGCCGAAACTTGTTGACAAGTTCGAACAGGTGATGAAGGACGAGTTCGAAATGAGTAAATTAGGTCTTCTACACTAATTTCTTGGTTTACAAGTCGAACAGACAGAAAATGGAATTTTTCTTCATCAGGCAAAGTATGTGAATGATATACAGGAATGTTTCGGTATGACTCAAGAACGTCCTGTGTCAACTCCATTAGCTGTGAATCATGGTATTTCACTAGAGTGCGAAGGAGAACCTGTTGATCCTACGTATTATCGAGCAATCATCGGGTCGCTTATGTATCTCACTGCGTCTAGGCCAGATATTATGTTTGCAACATGTCTGTGTGCTGGTTATCAAGTTAATTTGAATACAGTTCATCTTACAGCTGCCAAGAGAATCCTACGTTATTTGTTGCATTCGCCAAATCTCGGCATCTGGTATTCGAATGATGAGAAGTTTAATCTTGTAG
The DNA here is from genome assembly GCF_046630445.1 of Rutidosis leptorrhynchoides. Taxonomy (NCBI): domain Eukaryota; kingdom Viridiplantae; phylum Streptophyta; class Magnoliopsida; order Asterales; family Asteraceae; genus Rutidosis; species Rutidosis leptorrhynchoides. Next base: position 217,878,492 of record NC_092341.1, on the reverse strand, counting down.
CTTACAGTGATTCAGATTATGTAGGTTGCAAAATCAACAAAAAATTTACATCAGGAGGATGTCAATTTTTAGGTGAAAGGCTGGTGACCTGGCAGTGCAAGAAACAAACTGCATTTGCTCTTTCCACGTGTGAAGCTGAATATATAGCTGCTGCTAGTTGTTGTTTGCAAGTTTTTTGGATCCAACAACAACTTCGTGATTACGGGCTAAGAATCTCTTTCTCTCCTCTTTATATTGATAATACTGCTTCTATAGCAATTACTAAGAATCCTGTTCAACATTCTAAAACAAAACACATAGGTGTTAAATATCAATTTCTTAGGGATTGCCATGAGAAAAAGGTTATTGAGGTTAAGAGAATAGGTACTAAGGACCAGAGGGCTGACTTATTTACTAAGGCTTTTGACAGACCTAGGTTCTTATTCCTACTAGAGATGAATGGCATTGTTGATCGAGACAAAGTGATTTCGGATGTTGTGTGCGAGGTTTAGTGAAGACTTTTAGACTTTGCATGTAGGATGCATGACATATAGATTTTTTAGTTTCTGATTATCTGTATTGCATATTTTTGCTTCCTGTCTGCATTTCTTTACATGATTTCATTCATGATTGCATGCTAGTCTGTAGTTATTTTCTATTTTTCCTTCATTAAAATGCAAAAACACAAAAAGATTTTATATTTTTGTATTTTAGGGGGAGTATATGTTATCAGCAGAAAATACCTAAAAAGTGAAAAATGCCTCACCCAGAAAATCATAAAAAGTTGAAAAATCCGAAAATGAGTTTGTTTTGATTAATCTGTTGGAGATGAAGAAATTACTGTACTGAGAATTGATAAATTTGATTAGTAAGGACTGATTTGAACGTTTATGTCTATCTGTTATGTGATGTACTGATAGATGTGACTTATGAATTCTTGGCATTAGACAATCATAATAAGAATAACGATCATCTAAGATTCAGAAGTCATGAACGATCTGTTGCGTTTGAATGGAATCACCTAATTATCTCCGAAATAGTATCTAATGATAATTGTTGAGGAACTCAACAGTCGGTTGAGGGTATCCCCTATCATAATTGATAATCATTAGAGAAAGTTGGGGGTGAATTTTAAATTGAGGATTATCTGTTTGGCTGGTGCATACCACGTTTTCATGGGCCTAAGAGTTTATAATCGAAACTAAACCCCGAAAATATAAGAGAAAATTAGTTTATGTCGAAAGTAAGTGTCCCTTCTCGCTTAAGGTTGAAAAGTATAATTCCTTATTGCGGACCGTTCAAGCATTTAAGGGAGAACACCTTCGGGTGATCTGAGCACACAACAAAGAAACATGAGTTCATGCATAAAAATGGAAAATCCATTCATGATGGCGTTCAAAATCAATATATCAAAAGACAGTGATATGCTGAAAAAGAAATATCAAAAGAAAATCAAAGTCAAAGATAATTGGCGTATCAAGATGGCGAAGTCCTAAAAGTTGAAGAATGCTGATTCATGATGTGCTCATAAAGAACTCAGATCATTCTTAGTGTGACGCCCCCGCGCAGCTTGAATTGTTTAATCACGACGTTCACACTGAACTATCAAGATTCTTGTCGTCTGCAATATAGAGTTATACCTATTAAGACTGTAAGTTGGAAAGATACTTATCTAGATATACTCTAATTATATATATATATATATATATATATATATATATATATATATATATATATATATATATATATATATATATATATATATATATATATATATATATATATATATATATATATATATATATATATATGAAAGTTTAACTTTCGATTATGTTTTCCATGTCAACTTGAACAAAATGAAGTTAAGGGCCTTGAGATCTATTTCGTGTGACGACTGGTCATCAGGAAAGTCTGCTTTAACTGTAGACCAATCCTCGCGGTAAATAATGCGCCTATTCGGATAATCCAATATATTCTAAAATCTTCCGTTCCAACTAGATTGAAGATTATCAATACACTGATAGAAGCCAAAGGCTGACAGGGTTATTCAAAATGCCGTGAGAACCATCCTGCTCAATTTGAATGAAATACATGGAAAGAGATAACGGAAAGTTACATGTAATGAATTGACAACCCAACAACAACGCACAATCATAAGTGATGAAAGAATCAAGGATTAATGGACTTAGCGTGATCTCAAAAATCACTGCTCTATTGTGTTCAAGTAATTAATGCCAACATGATTGTCGAAGTGTCCGGAATGAATATGTTCATGTTTAATGAGGATTGATATCAGTAATTGCATGATAATAGACATAGACTGGATAATTGGGAATGAACAACAAAAGTTGATTCAATATGTCAGTTCTGATCCATTTTTATATTAATTAATCATATTGCTCACAAAAAGAATGTGGATTTGTGTATTTCATTTATATATTTCTTAAATAGTTTGCATTGAAAACTGAAAAACAACAAAAAGATTTTGGTTTACATGTTATTGCATTTCATGATAGAATGTCTTTCATTTGCATAATTTTAGTTGCATGACATTTTACATAAGAAAATCCATAAAAGATTTTATCATTTCATTGTTTTCTGATTATCCTCAAAATTCATAACGACATTTGAAAGAACCTTGTTGAGATCAATATATTTCTGGCCACCAAATTCATAAGTTTGAAGTTTTTAGAGCTGGTGATTACTTGAAGGAGTTTAATGATTTAAGGTTTTTAGTGAACTCAAGATGATATTACACTGTAGGATTTACTCTTGGAACATAGAATGTTTAGAGTAATAACCATGTTTGGGTCAGGATTTTTGATCTACCTAAGTGTTGATGATCATTTCTTGAAGGATTAGTGATTTATGACTCAAAATGAAAGTGTTAGTTAGCCCTAAGATTGCTAAACAAGTCAAAATCCTAAGTTTGTGAAATTTTGAAATTGCCTAAGTGGCTCACACGCACGCTTGATGTGTGAACCGTACGGGTAACCACATGTTTGAGGCTAACCGTACGGATGACCCTGATCAAAATTGGTCTAAGACCATTGGAGGCTAACCGTACGGATGACCCTGATCAAAATTGGTCTAAGACCATTGGGTCACACGCACGTGTGATAAAGGTGAGATGCGCGGTTGATTGTGGATCGTGTGATCAACCGTACGGTTGATCACGAGAGTATAAATAGGGGTGACGAGCTCAGAAGGTCACACTTGTGCACCCATTTCTTTTTCTCTCTCAATTTTCGATCTTAACCAATCAATATTTCCACCACAGCGTTCGTTCATTGCTTGATTCCGATCTCAGCACCACCCAATAGGTACAATTTCATCGAGTTTTAGTCCACTAATTTGTTGTTTGAATGATTCGAAACCCAAAGGGTATATAACTCGAATTTTGTGTAATTAGAGCTTGTTTTGTGAAATGTTCCGTTCTTATTGATTAAAAACGTTCCATATTAATTGATTTCGTTGCGAGGTTTTGACCTCTATATGAGACGTTTTTTCAAAGACTGCATTCATTTTAAAACAAACCATAACCTTTATTTCATCAATAAAGGTTTAAAAAGCTTTACGTAGATTATCAAATAATGATAATCTAAAATATCCTGTTTACACACGACCATTACATAATGGTTTACAATACAAATATGTTACAACAAAATAAGTTTCTTGAATGCAGTTTTTACACAATATCATACAAGCATGGACTCCAAATCTCGTCCTTATTTAAGTATGCGACAGCGGAAGCTCTTAATAATCACCTGAGAATAAACATGCTTAAAACATCAACAAAAATGTTGGTGAGTTATAGGTTTAACCTATATATATCAAATCGTAACAATAGACCACAAGATTTCATATTTCAATACACATCCCATACATAGAGATAAAAATCATTCATATGGTGAACACCTGGTAACCGACATTAACAAGATGCATATATAAGAATATCCCCATCATTCCGAGACACCCTTCGGATATGATATAAATTTCGAAGTACTAAAGCATCCGGTACTTTGGATGGGGTTTGTTAGGCCCAATAGATCTATCTTTAGGATTCGCGTCAATTAGGGTGTCTGTTCACTAATTCTTAGATTACCAGACTTAATAAAAAGGGGCATATTCGATTTCGATAATTCAACCATAGAATGTAGTTTCACGTACTTGTGTCTATTTTGTAAATCATTTATAAAACCTGCATGTATTCTCATCCCAAAAATATTAGATTTTAAAAGTGGGACTATAACTCACTTTCACAGATTTTTTTACTTCGTCGGGAAGTAAGACTTGGCCACTGGTTGATTCACGAACCTATAACAATATATACATATATATCAAAGTATGTTCAAAATATATTTACAACACTTTTAATATATTTTGATGTTTTAAGTTTATTAAGTCAGCTGTCCTCGTTAGTAACCTACAACTAGTTGTTCATAGTTAGATGTACAGAAATAAATCGATAAATATTATCTTGAATCAATCCACGACCCAGTGTATACGTATCTCAGTATTGATCACAACTCAAACTATATATATTTTGGAATCAACCTCAACCCTGTATAGCTAACTCCAACATTCACATATAGAGTGTCTATGGTTGTTCCGAAATATATATAGATGTGTCGACATGATAGGTTGAAACATTGTATACGTGTCTATGGTATCTCAAGATTACATAATATACAATACAAGTTGATTAAGTTATGGTTGGAATAGATTTGTTACCAATTTTTACGTAGCTAAAATGAGAAAAATTATCCAATCTTGTTTTACCCATAACTTCTTCATTTTAAATCCGTTTTGAGTGAATCAAATTGCTATGGTTTCATATTGAACTCTATTTTATGAATCTAAACAGAAAAAGTATAGGTTTATAGTCAGAAAAATAAGTTACAAGTCATTTTTGTAAAGGTAGTCATTTCAGTCGAAAGAACGACGTCTAGATGACCATTTTAGAAAACATACGTCCACTTTGAGTTTAACCATAATTTTTGGATATAGTTTCATGTTCATAATAAAAATCATTTTCTCAAAATAACAACTTTTAAATCAAAGTTTATCATAGTTTTTAATTAACTAACCCAAAACAGCCCGCGTTGTTACTACGACGGCGTAAATCCGGTTTTACGGTGTTTTTCGTGTTTCCAGGTTTTAAATCATTAAGTTAGCATATCATATAGATATATAACATGTGTTTAGTTAATTTTAAAAGTCAAGTTAGAAGGATTAACTTTTGTTTGCGAACAAGTTTAGAATTAACTAAACTATGTTCTAGTGATTACGAGTTTAAACCTTCGAATAAGATAGTTTTATATATATGAATCGAATGATGTTATGAACATCATTACTACCTCAAGTTTAGTAGGTAAACCTACTGGAAGTGACAAGAAATGATCTAGCTTCAAAGGATCTTGGATGGCTTGAAAGTTCTTGAAGTAGGATCATGACACAGAAACAAGTTCAAGTAAGATTTTTACTCAAATTAAGATAGTTTATAGTTATAGAAATTGAATCAAAGTTTGAATATGAATATTACCTTGAATAAGAAAGATAACCTACTGTATATAACAAAGGTTTCTTGATCTTAGATGATTACTTGGAATGGATTAGAAAGCTTGGAAGTAAATTAGTAAACTTGAAGGGATTTTTGAAGTGTTCTTGAAGTGTTCTTCCTATGATGATTATAGCTTGATTCTTGAAGTGATTTTTGATGAAGATGATGATTAAATACTGGAAAAATACGTTCATAATAGTGTGTGTGTGTTGAGAGAGAATTAGAAAGAGAATTGGAAGTGAAATGGAGTGAATGATGAGTGGTAATTGGTGAGTGGTGAGTGGGGTTAAAAGGAGTTCTAGTTAGTTGACTAGCTCATGGTAGAAGTTAAAATTGATTAGTCATACATGAAATAATCAAGAGTGGAATCCCATGCTAGTTCCTATTGGTATATACCCATAGTAAGTACGTTTTGAAGCTGTGTATAATACGGGTAAGAATACGACTAGAATTCTTGATGAAAGAAAAGAATGGGAAAGTAACTGTAATCATTTCGTTAAGTATGAGTGTTTTGATATATGTCTTGATGTCTTCCAAAAGTATTTTAATACATCTAAATACACTACATGTATATACATTTTAACTGAGTCGTTAAGTCATCGTTAGTCGTTACATGTAAGTGTTGTTTTGAAACCTTTAAGTTAACGATCTCAATTAATGTTGTTAACCCATTGTTTATTATATCTAATGAGATGTTAAATTATTATATTATCATGATATTATGATATATTAATATATCTTAATATGATATATATACATTTAAATGTCGTTACAACGATAATCGTTACATATATGTCTCGTTTCGAAATCCTTAAGTTAGTAGTCTTGTTTATATGTATATAACTCATTGTTAATATACTTATGGAGATACTTACTTATCATAATCTCATTTTAACCATATGTATATCCATATAAGAAATGTCCCGTTCTTATTGATTAAAAACGTTCCATATTAATTGATTTCGTTGCGAGGTTTTGACCTCTATATGAGACGTTTTTCAAAGACTGCATTCATTTTAAAACAAACCATAACCTTTATTTCATCAATAAAGATTTAAAAAGCTTTACGTAGATTATCAAATAATGATAATCTAAAATATCCTGTTTACACACAACCATTACATAATGGTTTACAATACAAATATGTTACAACAAAATAAGTTTCTTGAATGCAGTTTTTACACAATATCATACAAGCATGGAATCCAAATCTCGTCCTTATTTAAGTATGCGACAGCGGAAGCTCTTAATAATCACCAGAGAATAAACATGCTTAAAACGTCAACAAAAATGTTGGTGAGTTATAGGTTTAACCTATATATATATCAAATCATAATAATAGACCACAAGATTTCATATTTCAATACACATCCCATACATAGAGATAAAAATCATTCATATGGTGAACACCTAGTAACCGACATTAACAAGATGCATATATAAGAATATCCCCATCATTCCGGGACACCCTTCGGATATGATATAAATTTCGAAGTACTAAAGCATCCGGTACTTTGGATGGGGTTTGTTAAGCCCAATAGATCTATCTTTAGGATTCGCGTCAATTAGGGTGTCTGTTCCCTAATTCTTAGATTACCAGACTTAATAAAAAGGGGCATATTCGATTTCGATAATTCAACCATAGAATGTAGTTTCACGTACTTGTGTCTATTTTGTAAATCATTTATAAAACCTGCATGTATTCTCATCCCAAAAATATTAGATTTTAAAAGTGGGACTATAACTCACTTTCACAGATTTTTACTTCGTCGGGAAGTAAGACTTGGCCACTGGTTGATTCACGAACCTATAACAATATATACATATATATCAAAGTATGTTCAAAATATATTTATAACACTTTTAATATATTCTGATGTTTTAAGTTTTTTTAAGTCAGCTGTCCTCGTTAGTAACCTACAACTAGTTGTCCACAGTTAGATGTACAGAAATAAAAAGATAAATATTATCTTGAATCAATCCACGACCCAGTGTATACGTAACTCAGTATTGATCACAACTCAAACTATATATATTTTGGAATCAACCTCAACCCTGTATAGCTAACTCCAACATTCACATATAGAGTGTCTATGGTTGTTCTGAAATATATATAGATGTGTCGACATGATAGGTCGAAACATTGTATACGTGTCTATGGTATCTCAAGATTACATAATATACAATACAAGTTGATTAAGTTATGGTTGGAATAGATTTGGTACCAATTTTCACGTAGCTAAAATGAGAAAAATTATCCAATCTTGTTTTACCCATAACTTCTTCATTTTAAATCCGTTTTGAGTGAATTAAATTGCTATGGTTTCATATTGAACTCTATTTTATGAATCTAAACAGAAAAATTATAGGTTTATAGTCAGAAAAATAAGTTACAAGTCGTTTTTGTAAAGGTAGTCATTTCAGTCGAAAGAACGACGTCTAGATGACCATTTTAGAAAACATACTTCTACTTTGAGTTTAACCATAATTTTTGGATATAGTTTCATGTTCATAATAAAAATCATTTTCTCAGAATAACAACTTTTAAATCAAAGTTTATCATAGTTTTTAATTAACTAACCCAAAACAGCCCGCGGTGTTACTACGACGGCGTAAATCCGGTTTTACGGTGTTTTTCGTGTTTCCAGGTTTTAAATCATTAAGTTAGCATATCATATAGATATAGAACATGTGTTTAGTTGATTTTAAAAGTCAAGTTAGAAGGATTAACTTTTGTTTGCGAACAAGTTTAGAATTAACTAAACTTTGTTCTAGTGATTACAAGTTTAAACCTTCGAATAAGATAGCTTTATATGTATGAATCGAATGATGTTATGAACATCGTTACTACCTTAAGTTCCTTGGATAAACCTACTGGAAAAGAGAAAAATGGATCTAGCTTCAACGGATCCTTGGATGGCTCGAAGTTCTTGAAGCAGAATCATGACACGAAAACAAGTTCAAGTAAGATCATCACTTGAAATAAGATTGTTATAGTTATAGAAATTGAACTAAAGTTTGAATATGATTATTACCTTGTATTAGAATGATAACCTACTATAAGAAACAAAGATTTCTTGAGGTTGGATGATCACCTTACAAGATTGGAAGTGAGCTAGCAAACTTGAAAGTATTCTTGATTTTATGTAACTAGAACTTGTAGAATATATGAAGAACACATAGAACTTGAAGATAGAACTTAAGAGAGATCAATTAGATGAATAAAATTGAAGAATTAAAGTGTTTGTAGGTGTTTTTGGTCGTTGGTGTATGGATTAGATATAAAGGATATGTAATTTTGTTTTCATGTAAATAAGTCATGAATGATTACTCATATTTTTGTAATTTTATGAGATATTTCATGCTAGTTGCCAAATGATGGTTCCCACATGTGTTAGGTGACTCACATGGGCTGCTAAGATCTGATCATTGAAGTGTATATACCAATAGTACATACATCTAAGAGCTGTGTATTGTACGAGTACGAATACGGGTGCATACGAGTAGAATTGTTGATGAAACTGAACGAGGATGTAATTGTAAGCATTTTTGTTAAGTAGAAGTATTTTGATAAGTGTATTGAAGTCTTTCAAAAGTGTATAAATACATATTAAAACACTACATGTGTATACATTTTAACTGAGTCGTTAAGTCATCGTTAGTCGTTACATGTAAGTGTTGTTTTGAAACCTTTAGGTTAACGATCTTGTTAAATGTTGTTAACCCAATGTTTATAATATCAAATGAGATTTTAAATTATTATATTATCATGATATTATCATGTATGAATATCTCTTAATATGATATATATCCATTAAATGTCTTTACAATGATAATCGTTACATATATGTCTCGTTTGAAAATCATTAAGTTAGTAGTCTTGTTTTTACATATTTAGTTCATTGTTAATATACTTAATGATATGTTTACTTATCATAGTATCATGTTAAATATATATATATATATATCCATATATATGTCATCATATAGTTTTTACAAGTTTTAACGTTCGTGAATCACCGGTCAACTTGGGTGGTCAATTGTCTATATGAAACATATTTCAATTAATCAAGTTTTAACAAGTTTGATTGCTTAACATGTTGGAAACATTTAATCATGTAAATATCAATCTCAATTAATATATATAAACATGGAAAAGTTCGGGTCACTACAGTACCTACCCGTTAAATAAATTTCGTCCCGAAATTTTAAGCTGTTGAAGGTGTTGACGAATCTTCTGGAAATAGATGCGGGTATTTCTTCTTCATCTGATCTTCACGCTCCCAGGTGAACTCGGGTCCTCTACGAGCATTCCATCGAACCTTAACAATTGGTATCTTGTTTTGCTTAAGTCTTTTAACCTCACGATCAATTATTTCGACGGGTTCTACGATGAATTGAAGTTTTTCGTTGATTTGGATTTCATCTAACGGAATAGTGAGATCTTCTTTAGCAAAACATTTCTTCAAATTCGAGACGTGGAAAGTGTTATGTACAGCCGCGAGTTGTTGAGGTAACTCAAGTCGGTAAGCTACTGGTCCGACACGATCAATAATCTTGAATGGTCCAATATACCTTGGATTTAATTTCCCTCGTTTACCAAATCGAACAACGCCTTTCCAAGGTGCAACTTTAAGCATGACCATCTCTCCAATTTCAAATTCTATATCTTTTCTTTTAATGTCAGCGTAGCTCTTTTGTCGACTTTGGGCGATTTTCAATCGTTGTTGAATTTGGATGATCTTCTCGGTAGTTTCTTGTATAATCTCCGGACCCGTAATCTGTCTATCCCCCACTTCACTCCAACAAATTGGAGACCTGCACTTTCTACCATAAAGTGCTTCAAACGGCGCCATCTCAATGCTTGAATGGTAGCTGTTGTTGTAGGAAAATTCTGCTAACGGTAGATGTCGATCCCAACTGTTTCCGAAATCAATAACACATGCTCGTAGCATGTCTTCAAGCTTTTGTATCGTCCTTTCGCTCTGCCCATCAGTTTGTGGATGATAGGCAGTACTCATGTCTAGACGAGTTCCTAATGCTTGCTGTAATGTCTGCCAGAATCTTGAAATAAATCTGCCATCCCTATTAGAGATAATAGAGATTGGTATTCCATGTCTGGAGACGACTTCCTTCAAATACAGTCGTGTTAACTTCTCCATCTTGTCATCTTCTCTTATTGGCAGGAAGTGTGCTGATTTGGTGAGACGATCAACTATTACCCAAATAGTATCAAAACCACTTGCAGTCCTTGGCAATTTAGTGATGAAATCCATGGTAATGTTTTCCCATTTCCATTCCGGGATTTTGGGTTGTTGAAGTAGACCTGATGGTTTCTGATGCTCAGCTTTGACCTTAGAACACGTCAAACATTCTCCTACGTATTTAGCAACATCGGCTTTCATACCCGGCCACCAAAAATGTTTCTTGAGATCTTTGTACATCTTCCCCGTTCCAGGATGTATTGAGTATCTGGTTTTATGAGCTTCTCTAAGTACCATTTCTCTCATATCTCCAAATTTTGGTACCCAAATCCTTTCAGCCCTATACCGGGTTTCGTCTTCCCGAATATTAAGATGCTTCTCCGATCCTTTGGGTATTTCATCCTTTAAATTTCCCTCTTTTAAAACTCCTTGTTGCGCCTCCTTTATTTGAGTAGTAAGGTTATTATAAATCATTATATTCATAGATTTTACTCGAATGGGTTCTCTGTCCTTCCTGCTCAAGGCATCGGCTACCACATTTGCCTTCCCCGGGTGGTAACGAATCTCAAAGTCATAATCATTCAACAATTCAATCCACCTACGCTGCCTCATATTCAGTTGTTTCTGATTAAATATGTGTTGAAGACTTTTGTGGTCGGTATATATAATACTTTTGACCTCATATAAGTAGTGCCTCCAAGTCTTTAATGCAAAAACAACCGCGCCTAATTCCAAATCATGCGTCGTATAATTTTGTTCGTGAATCTTCAATTGTCTAGACGCATAAGCAATCACCTTCGTTCGTTGCATTAATACACAACCGAGACCTTGCTTTGATGCGTCACAATAAATCACAAAATCATCATTCCCTTCAGGCAATGACAATATAGGTGCCGTAGTTAGCTTTTTCTTCAATAACTGAAACGCTTTCTCTTGTTCATCATTCCATTCAAATTTCTTCCCTTTATGCGTTAATGCAGTCAAGGGTTTTGCTATTCTGGAAAAGTCTTGGATGAACCTTCTGTAGTAACCGGCTAGTCCTAAAAACTGGCGTATGTGTTTCGGAGTTTTCGGGGTTTCCCACTTTTCAACAGTTTCTATCTTTGCCGGATCCACCTTAATACCTTCTTTGTTCACTATGTGACCGAGGAATTGAACTTCTTCCAACCAAAATACACACTTTGAAAACTTAGCGTACAATTCTTCCTTCCTCATTACTTCTAACACCTTTCTCAAATGTTCACCGTGTTCTTGGTCATTCTTTGAGTAAATAAGTATGTCATCAATGAAAACAATGACAAACTTGTCAAGGTATGGTCCACACACTCGGTTCATAAGGTCCATGAACACAGCTGGTGCATTAGTTAAACCAAACGGCATGACCATAAACTCGTAATGACCGTAACGTGTTCTGAAAGCAGTCTTTGGAATATCATCTTCTTTCACCCGCATTTGATGATACCCGGAACGTAAGTCAATCTATGAATAAACAGACGAGCCTTGTAGTTGATCAAATAAGTCGTCGATTCTCGGTAGTGGGTAGCGGTTCTTGATGGTAAGTTTGTTCAACTCTCGGTAGTCGATACACAACCTGAATGTACCATATTTATTCTTGACAAACAAAACAGGAGCTCCCCATGGTGATGTGCTTGGTCGAATGAAACCACGCTCTAAAAGTTCTTGTAATTGGCTTTGCAGTTCTTTCATCTCGCTGGGTGTGAGTCTGTAAGGAGCACGAGCTATTGGTGCAGCTCCTGGTACAAGATCTATTTGAAATTCAACGGATCGATGTGGGGGTAATCCCGGTAATTCTTTCGGAAATACATCGGGAAATTCTTTTGCAATGGGAACATCATTGATGCTCTTTTCTTTAGTTTGTACTTTCTCGACGTGTGCTAGAACAGCATAGCAACCTTTTCTTATTAGTTTTTGTGCCTTCAAATTACTAATAAGATGTAGCTTCGTGTTGCCCTTTTCTCCGTACACCATTAAGGGTTTTCCTTTTTCTCGTATAATGCGAATTGCATTTTTGTAACAAATGATCTCTGCTTTCACTTCTTTCAACCAGTCCATACCGATTATCACATCAAAACTCCCTAACTTTACTGGTATCAAATCAATCTTAAATGTTTCGCTAACCAGTTTAATTTCTCGATTCCGACATATATTATCTGCTGAAATTAATTTACCATTTGCTAATTCGAGTAAAAATTTACTATCCAAAGGCGTCAATGGACAACTTAATTTAGCACAAAAATCTCTACTCATATAGCTTCTATCCGCACCCGAATCAAATAAAACGTAAGCAGGTTTATTGTCAATAAGAAATGTACCGGTAACAAGCTCCGGGTCTTCCTGTGCCTCTGCCGCATTAATATTGAAAACTCTTCCGCGGCCTTGTCCATTCGTGTTCTCCTGGTTCGGGCAATTTCTAATAATGTGGCCCGGTTTTCCACATTTATAACAAACTACATTGGCATAACTTGCTCCGGCACTACTTGCTCCGCCATTACTCGTTCCGACACCATTTGTTCCTTTCGTTCTATTAACCCCTGGTCCGTAGACCTCACACTTCGCCGCGCTATGACCATTTCTTTTACACTTGTTGCAAAATTTGGTGCAGAACCCCGAGTGATACTTTTCACACCTTTGGCATAGCTGCTTCTGATTTTTGTTATTGTTGTTGCGGTTATTATTATTGTTGGGATGATTGTTGTAGTTGCTGTTGTTGTTGTTGTTGTTGTTGTTGTTGTTGTTGGGCCATTTGTTGTAGTTGCGATTGATGTTGCGATTGTTGGGATAATTGTTGCGATTATTGTTGTAATTGCTGTTGTTGTTGTATTGGTGATTCTTATCACCGTTTTCCTCCCACTTTCTTTTGACTTGCTTCACATTGGCTTCTTCAGCAGTCTGTTCTTTAATTCTTTCTTCAATCTGGTTCACTAGTTTGTGAGCCATTCTACATGCCTGTTGTATGGAGGCGGGCTCGTGTGAACTTATATCTTCTTGGATTCTTTCCGGTAATCCTTTCACAAACGCGTCGATCTTCTCTTCCTCATCTTCGAATGCTCCCGGACACAATAGGCACAATTCTGTGAATCGTCTTTCGTATGTGGTAATATCAAATCCTTGGGTTCGTAACCCTCTAAGTTCTGTCTTGAGCTTATTGACCTCGGTTCTGGGACGGTACTTCTCGTTCATCAAGTGCTTGAATGCTGACCACGGTAGTGCGTACGCATCGTCTTGTCCCACTTGCTCTAGATAGGTATTCCACCATGTTAACGCAGAACCTGTGAAGGTATGCGTAGCGTACTTTACTTTGTCCTCTTCAGTACACTTACTTATGGCAAACACTGATTCGACCTTCTCGGTCCACCGTTTCAATCCGATCGGTCCTTCGGTTCCATCAAATTCTAAAGGTTTGCAGGCAGTGAATTCTTTGTAGGTGCATCCTACACGATTTCCTGTACTGCTAGATCCAAGGTTATTGTTGGTATGTAGCGCAGCCTGTACTGCGGCTATGTTTGAAGCTAGAAAAGTACGGAATTCCTCTTCATTCATATTCACGGTGTGTCGAGTAGTCGGTTCCATTTCCTTCAAAATAGTCAAATGGAACAAGTTAATCATACAGAATATTAAGAGTAGTTAATAGTATTTCATAGCATAATATAAACTCATTTATAAAAGCTTTTTCTTCATATTAGCATTTTATAAGTTTAAATTCGGGTAGTACCTACCCGTTAACTTCATACTTAGTAGCTAATATACAATTCAACTACTACAATTCTATATGAAAAACTGATTATAATAATATTTCGCGTTCAAACTTTTACACAATATTTTACAAACTTACAATACCGCTTATTTTACATATAGCATGAAATATAGCACACAATAAATTTGATACAAGATGGTTGTGAAGATAATTCTAGCTAGTACACAAGTCGTTCAGCAAAGGCAATAAAGACACGTAATTCATACGTCCAGAAACAAGTCATGCATTCTGGTTTTACTAGGATTACTTCCCATCCTTGGTCTTGTGGAACATAACCGTTATGGCCGTTGATAAGACAGCGTGTTGTAACATCGTTAAAGGGACGAGGGTTACGTAATGACCAACAGTCTCGTAATAACCTAAAAACCTCATTTCATACCCCAATTACCGACTCCGTCACTTGTGGGAACGTTTTGTTTAATAGTTGTAGCCCGATGTTCTTTTTCTCACTTTGGTGAGAAGCGAACATTACTAACCCGTAAGCATAGCATGCTTCTTTATGTTGCATGTTAGCCGCTTTTTCTAAATCATGAAGTCCTATATTCGGATACATTGAGTCAAAATAATTTCTTAACCCGTTGCGTAAAATAGCATTTGGGTTCCCCACAATATATGCGTCAAAGTAAACACATCGTAACTTATGGGTTTCCCAATGTGATATCCCCCATCTTTCAAACGAAAGTCTCTTATAAACCAAGACATTCTTGGAACGTTCTTCGAATGTCTTACAAACTGATTTTTCCGTAAATAGTTGTGCCGAAGAATTCTGACCGACTCTAGACAAGATTTCATCAATCATGTCTCCGGGTAGGTCTCTTAAAATATTGGGTTGTCTATCCATTTTGTGTTTTTATACTGTAAAATAGACAAGAGTTAGATTCATAAAAAAAATACTTATTAATACAAGCAATTTTTACATATATCATAAAGCATAAGCACGCTATATTACATATATTACACCACACGAATACAACTATCTTATTCCGACTCGCTTGCTTCTTCTTCTTCTTCGGTTTTGGTTCGTTTTGCCAAGTTTCTAGGGATATATGATGTTCCCCTAATACGAGCCGTCATTTTCCACATTGGTTTAGAAAAACCTGATGGTTTAGAGGTTCCCGGGTCATTGTTACAACTTAAGGACTTCGGGGGTTGACGATATATATAAAGTTCATCGGGGTTGGAATTAGATTTCTCTATTTTTATGCCCTTTCCCTTATTATTTTCTTTTGCCTTTTAAAATTCAGTTGGGGTAATTTCTATAACATCATCGGAATTCTCGTCGGAATCCGATTCATCGGAGAATTGGTAATCCTCCCAATATTTTGCTTCCTTGGCGGAAACACCATTGACCATAATTAACCTTGGTCGGTTGGTTGAGGATTTTCTTTTACTTAACCGTTTTATTATTTCCCCCACCGGTTCTATTTCTTCATCCGGTTCCGATTCTTCTTCCGGTTCCGATTCTTCTTCCGGTTCCGATTCTTCTTCCGGTTCTGACTCTTCTTCCGGTTCCTCTTCGGAAACTTGTGAATCAGTCCACGAATTATTCCAATTTACATTTGACTCTTCATTATTATTAGGTGAGTCAATGGGACTTGTTCTAGAGGTAGACATCTATCACATAATATCAAACGCGTTAAGAGATTAATATATCACATAATATTCACATGTTAAAAATATATAGTTTCCAACAAAATTTGTTAAGCAATCATTTTTCAAGTAAACACGGTCGAAGTCCAGACTCACTAATGCATCCTAACAAACTCGATAAGACACACTAATGCAAAATTCTGGTTCTCTAAGACCAACGCTCGGATACCAACTGAAATGTCCCGTTCTGATTGATTAAAAACGTTCCATATTATTTGATTTCGTTGCGAGGTTTTGACCTCTATATGAGACGTTTTTCAAAGACTGCATTCATTTTAAAACAAACCATAACCTTTATTTCATCAATAAAGATTTAAAAAGCTTTACGTAGATTATCAAATAATGATAATCTAAAATATCCTGTTTACACACAACCATTACATAATGGTTTACAATACAAATATGTTACAACAAAATAAGTTTCTTGAATACAGTTTTTACACATTATCATACAAGCATGGAATCCAAATCTCGTCCTTATTTAAGTATGCGACAGCGGAAGCTCTTAATAATCACCTGAGAATAAACATGCTTAAAACGTCAATAAAAATGTTGGTGAGTTATAGGTTTAACCTATATATATATCAAATCATAATAATAGACCACAAGATTTCATATTTCAATACACATCCCATACATAGAGATAAAAATCATTCATATGGTGAACACCTGGTAACCGACATTAACAAGATGCATATATAAGAATATCCCCATCATTCCGGGACACCCTTCGGATATGATATAAATTTCGAAGTACTAAAGCATCCGGTACTTTGGATGGGGTTTGTTAAGCCCAATAGATCTATCTTTAGGATTCGCGTCAATTAGGGTGTCTGTTCCCTAATTCTTAGATTACTAGACTTAATAAAAAGGGGCATATTCGATTTCGATAATTCAACCATAGAATGTAGTTTCACGTACTTGTGTCTATTTTGTAAATCATTTATAAAACCTGCATGTATTCTCATCCCAAAAAAATTAGATTTTAAAAGTGGGACTATAACTCACTTTCACAGATTTTTACTTCGTCGGGAAGTAAGACTTGGCCACTGGTTGATTCACGAACCTATAACAATATATACATATATATCAAAGTATGTTCAAAATATATTTACAACACTTTAAATATATTCTGATGTTTTAAGTTTTTTTAAGTCAGCTGTCCTCGTTAGTAACCTACAACTAGTTGTCCACAGTTAGATGTACAGAAATAAATAGATAAATATTATCTTGAATCAATCCACGACCCAGTGTATATGTATCTCAGTATTGATCACAACTCAAACTATATATATTTTGGAATCAACCTCAACCCTGTATAGCTAACTCCAACATTCACATATAGAGTGTCTATGGTTGTTCCGAAATATATATAGATGTGTCGACATGATAGGTCGAAACATTGTATACGTGTCTATGGTATCTCAAGATTACATAATATACAATACAAGTTGATTAAGTTATGGTTGGAATAGATTTGGTACCAATTTTCACGTAGCTAAAATGTGAAAAATTATCCAATCTTGTTTTACCCATAACTTCTTCATTTTAAATCCGTTTTGAGTGAATCAAATTGCTATGGTTTCATATTGAACTCTATTTTATGAATCTAAACAGAAAAATTATAGGTTTATAGTCGGAAAAATAAGTTACAAGTCGTTTTTGTAAAGGTAGTCATTTCAGTCGAAAGAACGACGTCTAGATGACCATTTTAGAAAACATACTTCTACTTTGAGTTTAACCATAATTTTTGGATATAGTTTCATGTTCATAATAAAAATAATTTTCTCAGAATAACAACTTTTAAATCAAAGTTTATCATAGTTTTTAATTAACTAAACCAAAACAGCCCGCGGTGTTACTACGACGGCGTAAATCCGGTTTTACGGTGTTTTTCGTGTTTCCAGGTTTTAAATCATTAAGTTAGCATATCATATAGATATAGAACATGTGTTTAGTTGATTTTAAAAGTCAAGTTAGAAGGATTAACTTTTGTTTGCGAACAAGTTTAGAATTAACTAAACTTTGTTCTAGTGATTACAAGTTTAAACCTTCGAATAAGATAGCTTTATATGTATGAATCGAATGATGTTATGAACATCATTACTACCTTAAGTTCCTTGGATAAACCTACTGGAAAAGAGAAAAATGGATCTAGCTTCAACGGATCCTTGGATGGCTCGAAGTTCTTGAAGCAGAATCATGACACGAAAACAAGTTCAAGTAAAATCATCACTTGAAATAAGATTGTTATAGTTATAGAAATTGAACCAAAGTTTGAATATGATTATTACCTTGTATTAGAACGATAACCTACTGTAAGAAACAAAGATTTCTTGAGGTTGGATGATCACCTTACAAGATTGGAAGTGAGCTAGCAAACTTGAAAGTATTCTTGATTTTATGTAACTAGAACTTGTAGAATATATGAAGAACACTTAGAACTTGAAGATAGAACTTGAGAGAGATCAATTAGATGAATAAAATTGAAGAATGAAAGTGTTTGTAGGTGTTTTTGGTCGTTGGTGTATGGATTAGATATAAAGGATATGTAATTTTGTTTTCATGTAAATAAGTCATGAATGATTACTCATATTTTTATAATTTTATGAGATATTTCATGCTAGTTGCCAAATGATGGTTCCCACATGTGTTAGGTGACTCACATGGGCTGCTAAGAGCTAATCATTGAAGTGTATATACCAATAGTACATACATCTAAGAGCTGTGTATTGTACGAGTACGAATACGGGTGCATACGAGTAGAATTGTTGATGAAACTGAACGAGGATGTAATTGTAAGCATTTTTGTTAAGTAGAAGTATTTTGATAAGTGTATTGAAGTCTTTCAAAAGTGTATAAATACATATTAAAACACTACATGTATATACATTTTAACTGAGTCGTTAAGTCATCGTTAGTCGTTACATGTAAGTGTTGTTTTGAAACCTTTAGGTTAACGATCTTGTTAAATGTTGTTAACCCAATGTTTATAATATCAAATGAGATTTTAAATTATTATATTATCATGATATTATCATGTATGAATATCTCTTAATATGATATATATATCCATTAAATGTCTTTACAACGATAATCGTTACATATATGTCTCGTTTAAAAATCATTAAGTTAGTAGTCTTGTTTTTACATATTTAGTTCATTGTTAATATACTTAATGATAAGTTTACTTATCATAGTATCATGTTAAATATATATATATATATATATCCATATATATGTCATCATATAGTTTTTACAAGTTTTAACGTTCGTGAATCACCGGTCAACTTGGGTGGTCAATTGTCTATATGAAACATATTTCAATTAATCAAGTCTTAAAAAGTTTGATTGCTTAACATGTTGGAAACATTTAATCATGTAAATATCAATCTCAATTAATATATATAAACATGGAAAAGTTCGGGTCACTACAATATATATATCGTCATGTCGTTTTTACAAGTTTTAACGTTCGTGAATCGCCGGTCAACTTGGGTGGTCAATTGTCTATATGAAACATATTTCAATTAATCAAGTCTTAACAAGTTTGATTGCTTAACATGTTGGAAACATTTAATCATGTAAATATCAATCTCAATTAATATATATAAACATGGAAAAGTTCGGGTCACTACAGTACCTACCCGTTAAATAAATTTCGTCCCGAAATTTTAAGCTGTTGAAGGTGTTGACGAATCTTCTGGAAATAGATGCGGGTATTTCTTCTTCATCTGATCTTCATGCTCCCAGGTGAACTCGGGTCCTCTACGAGCATTCCATCGAACCTTAACAATTGGTATCTTGTTTTGCTTAAGTCTTTTAACCTCACGATCCATTATTTCGACGAGTTCTTCGATGAATTGAAGTTTTTCGTTGATTTGGATTTCATCTTACGGAATAGTGAGATCTTCTTTAGCAAAACATTTCTTCAAATTCAAGACGTGGAAAGTGTTATGTACAGCTGCGAGTTGTTGAGGTAACTCAAGTCGGTAAGCTACTAGTCCGACACGATCAATAATCTTGAATGGTCCAATATACCTTGGATTTAATTTCCCTCGTTTACCAAATCGAACAACGCCTTTCCAAGGTGCAACTTTAAGCATGACCATCTCTCTAATTTCAAATTCTATATCTTTTCTTTTAATGTCAGTGTAGCTCTTTTGTCAACTTTGGGCGGTTTTCAACCGTTGTTGAATTTGGATGGTCTTCTCGGTAGTTTCTTGTATAATCTCCGGACCCGTAATCTGTCTATCCCCCACTTCACTTCAACAAATCGGAGACCTGCACTTTCTACCATAAAGTGCTTCAAACGGCGCCATCTCAACGCTTGAATGGTAGTTGTTGTTGTAGGAAAATTCTGCTAACGGTAGATGTCGATCCCAACTGTTTTTGAAATCAATAACACATGCTCGTAGCATGTCTTCAAGCGTTTGTATCGTCCTTTCACTCTGTCCATCAGTTTGTGGATGATAGGCATTACTCATGTCTAGACGAGTTCCTAATGCTTGCTGTAATGTCTGCCAGAATCTTGAAATAAATCTACCATCCCTATCAGAGATAATAGAGATTGGTATTCCATGTCTGGAGACGACTTCCTTCAAATACAGTCGTGCTAACTTCTCCATCTTGTCATCTTCTCTTATTGGCAGGAAGTGTGCTGATTTGGTGAGACGATCAACTATTACCCAACTAGTATCAAAACCACTTGCAGTCCTTGGCAATTTAGTGATGAAATCCATGGTAATGTTTTCCCATTTCCATTCTGGGATTTCGGGTTGTTGAAGTAGACCTGATGGTTTCTGATGCTCAGCTTTGACCTTAGAACACGTCAAACATTCTCCTACGTATTTAGCAACATCGGCTTTCATACCCGGTCACCAAAAATGTTTCTTGAGATCCTTGTACATCTTCCCCGTTCCAGGATGTATTGAGTATCTGGTTTTATGAGCTTCTCTAAGTACCATTTCTCTTATATCTCCAAATTTTGGTACCCAAATCCTTTCAGCCCTATACCGGGTTCTGTCTTCCCGAATATTAAGATGCTTCTCTGATCCTTTGGGTATTTCATCCTTTAAATTTCCCTCTTTTAAAACTCCTTGTTGCGCCTCCTTTATTTGAGTAGTAAGGTTATTATGAATCATTATATTCATAGATTTTACTCGAATGGGTTCTCTGTCCTTCCTGCTCAAGGCATCGGCTACCACATTTGCCTTCCCCGGGTGGTAACGAATTTCAATGTCGTAATCATTCAACAATTCAATCCACCTACGCTGCCTCATATTCAGTTGTTTCTGATTAAATATGTGTTGAAGACTTTTGTGGTCGGTATATATAATACTTTTGACCCCATATAAGTAGTGCCTCCAAGTCTTTAATGCAAAAACAACCGCGCCTAATTCCAAATCATGCGTCGTATAATTTTGTTCGTGAATCTTCAATTGTCTAGACGCATAAGCAATCACCTTCGTTCGTTGCATTAATACACAACCGAGACCTTGTTTTGATGCGTCACAATAAATCACAAAATCATCATTCCCTTCAGGCAATGACAATATAGGTGCTGTAGTTAGTTTTTTCTTCAATAACTGAAACGCTTTTCTTGTTCATCATTCCATTCAAATTTCTTCCCTTTATGCGTTAATTCAGTCAAGGGTTTTGCTATTCTGGAAAAGTCTTGGATGAACCTTCTGTAGTAACCAGCTAGTCCTAAAAACTGGCGTATGTTTTTCGGAGTTTTCGGGGTTTCCCACTTTTCAACAGTTTCTATCTTTGCCGGATCCACCTTAATACCTTTTTTGTTCACTATGTGACCGAGGAATTGAACTTCTTACAACCAAAATGCACACTTTGAAAATTTAGCGTACAATTCTTCCTTCCTCAATACTTCTAACACCTTTCTCAAATGTTCACCGTGTTCTTGGTCATTCTTTGAGTAAATAAGTATGTCATCAATGAAAACAATGACAAACTTGTCAAGGTATGGTCCACACACTCGGTTCATAAGGTCCATGAACACAGCTGGTGCATTAGTTAAACCAAACGGCATGACCATAAACTCGTAATGACCGTAACGTGTTCTGAAAGCAGTCTTTGGAATATCATCTTCTTTCACCCGCATTTGATGATACCCGGAACGTAAGTCAATCTTTGAATAAACAGACGAGCCTTGTAGTTGATCAAATAAGTCGTCAATTCTCAGTAGTGGGTAGCGGTTCTTGATGGTAAGTTTGTTCAACTCTCGGTAGTCGATACACAACCTGAATGTACCATCTTTCTTCTTGAAAAACACAACAGGAGCTCCCCACGGTGATGTGCTTGGTCGAATGAAACCATGCTCTAAAAGTTCTTGTAATTGGCTTTGCAGTTCTTTCATCTCGCTGGGTGCGAGTCTGTAAGGAGCATGAGCTATTGGTGCAGCTCCTGGTACAAGATCTATTTGAAATTCAACGGATCGATGTGGGGGTAATCCCGGTAATTCTTTAGGAAATACATCGGGAAATTCTTTTGCAATGGGAACATCATTGATGCTCTTTTCTTCAGTTTGTACTTTCTCGATGTGTGCTAGAACAGCATAGCAACCTTTTCTTATTAGTTTTTGTGCCTTCAAATTACTAATAAAATGTAGCTTCGTGTTGCCCTTTTCTCCGTACACCATTAAGGGTTTTCCTTTTTCTCGTATAATGCGAATTGCATTTTTGTAACAAACGATCTCTGCTTTCACTTCTTTCAACCAGTCCATACCGATTATCACATCAAAACTCCCTAACTCTACTGGTATCAAGTCAATCTTAAATGTTTCGCTAACCAGTTTAATTTCTCGATTCCGACATATATTATCTGCTGAAATTAATTTACCATTTGCTAATTCGAGTAAAAATTTACTATCCAAAGGCGTCAATGGACAACTTAATTTAGCACAAATAACTCTACTCATATAGCTTCTATCCGCACCCGAAACAAATAAAACGTAAGCAGATTTATTGTCAATAAGAAACGTACCCGTAACAAGATCCGGGTCTTCCTGTGCCTCTGCCGCATTAATATTGAAAACTCTTCCGCGGCCTTGTCCATTCATGTTCTCCTGGTTCGGGCAATTTCTAATAATGTGGCCCGGTTTTCCACATTTATAACAAACTACATTGGCATAACTTGCTCCGACACTACTTGCTCCGCCATTACTTGTTCTGACACCATTTGTTCCTTTCGTTCTATTAACCCCTGGTCCGTAGACCTCACACTTCGCCGCGCTATTACCATCTCTTTTACACTTGTTGCAAAATTTGGTGCAGAACCCCGAGTGGTACTTTTCACACCTTTGGCATAGCTGCTTCTGATTGTTGTTGTTGTTGCGATTATTATTGTTGTTGGGATGATTGTTGTAGTTGCTGTTGTTGTTGTTGTTGTTGTTGTTGTTGTTGTTGTTGGGCCGTTTATTGTAGTTGCGATTGATGTTGCGATTGTTGGGATAATTGTTGCGATTATTGGTGTAATTGCTGTTGTTGTTGTATTGGTGATTCTTATCACCGTTTTCCTCCCACTTTCTTTTGACTTGCTTCACATTGGCCTCTTCAGCAGTCTGTTCTTTAATTCTTTCTTCAATCTGGTTCACTAGTTTGTGAGCCATTCTACATGCCTGTTGTATGGAGGCGGGCTCGTGTGAACTTATATCTTCTTGGATTCTTTCCGGTAATCCTTTCACAAACGCGTCGATCTTCTCTTCCTCATCTTCGAATGCTCCCGGACACAATAGGCACAATTCTGTGAATCGTCTTTCGTACGTGGTAATATCAAATCCTTGGGTTCGTAACCCTCTAAGTTCTGTCTTGAGCTTATTGACCTCGGTTCTGGGACGGTACTTCTCGTTCATCAAGTGCTTGAATGCTGACCACGGTAGTGCGTACGCATCGTCTTGTCCCACTTGCTCTAGATAGGTATTCCACCATGTTAACGCAGAACCTGTGAAGGTATGCGTAGCGTACTTTACTTTATCCTCTTCAGTACACTTACTTATGGCAAACACCGATTCGACCTTCTCGGTCCACCGTTTCAATCCGATCGGTCCTTCAGTTCCATCAAATTCCAAAGGTTTGCAGGCAGTGAATTCTTTGTAGGTGCATCCTACACGATTTCCTGTACTGCTAGATCCAAGGTTATTGTTGGTATGTAGCGCAGCCTGTACTGCGGCTATGTTTGAAGCTAGAAAGGTATGGAATTCCTCTTCATTCATATTCACGGTGTGTCGAGTAGTCGGTGCCATTTCCTTCAAAATAGTCAAATGGAACAAGTTAATCATACAGAATATTAACAGTAGTTAATAGTATTTCGTAGCATAATATGAACTCATTTATAAAAGCTTTTTCTTCATATTAGCGTTTTATAAGTTTAAATTCGGGTAGTACCTACCCGTTAAGTTCATACTTAGTAGCTAATATACAATTCAACTACTACAATTCTATATGAAAAACTGATTATAATAATATTTCGCGTTCAAACTTTTACACAATATTTTACAAACTTACAATACCGCTTATTTTACATATAGCATGAAATATAGCACACAATAAATTTGATACAAGATGGTTGTGAAGATAATTCTAGCTAGTACACAAGTCGTTCAGCAAAGGCACTAAAGACACGTAATTCATACTTCCAGAAACAAGTTATGCATTCTGGTTTTACTAGGATTACTTCCCATCCTTAGTCTTGTGGAACATAACCGTTATGGCCGTTGATAAGACAGCGTGTTGTAACGTCGTCAAAGGGACGAGGGTTACGTAATGTCCAACAGTCCCGTAACAATCTAAAAACCTCATTTCTTACTCCAATTACCGACTCCGTCACTTGTGGGAACGTTTTGTTTAATAGTTGTAGCCCGATGTTCTTGTCCTCACTTTGGTGAGAAGCGAACATTACTAATCCGTAAGCATAACATGCTTCTTTATGTTGCATGTTAGCCGCTTTTTCTAAATCACGAAGTCCAATATTCGGATATATTGAGTCAAAATAATTTCTTAACCCATTGCGTAAAATAGCATTTGGGTTCCCCGCAATATATACGTCAAAGTAAACACATCGTAACTTATGGATTTCCCAATGTGATATCCCCCATCTTTCAAACGAAAGACTTTTATAAATCAAGGCATTCTTGGAACGTTCTTCGAATGTCTTACAAACTGATCTCGCCTTAAATAGTTGTGCCGAAGAATTCTGACCGACTCTAGACAAGATTTCATCAATCATGTCTCCGGGTAGGTCTCTTAAAATATTGGGTTGTCTATCCATTTTGTGTTTTTATACTGTAAAATAGAACAAGAGTTAGATTCATAAAAAAAATACTTACTAATACAAGCAATTTTTACATATATCATAAAGCATAAGCACACTATATTACATATATTACACCACACGAATACAACTATCTTATTCCGACTCGCTTGTTTCTTCTTCTTCGGTTTTGGTTCGTTTTGCCAAGTTTCTAGGGATATATGATGTTCCCCTAATACGAGCCGTCGTTTTCCACATTGGTTTAGAAAAACCTGGTGGTTTAGAGGTTTCCGGGTCATTGTTACAACTTAAGGACTTCGGGGGTTGACGATACATATAAAGTTCATCGGGGTTGGAATTAGATTTCTCTATTTTTATGCCCTTTCCCTTATTATTTTCTTTTGCCTTTTTAAATTCAGTTGGGGTAATATCTATAACATCATCGGAATTATCGTCGGAATCCGATTCATCGGAGAATTGGTAATCCTCCCAATATTTTGCTTCCTTGGCGGAAACACCATTGACCATAATTAACCTTGGTCGGTTGGTTGAGGATTTTCTTTTACTTAACCGTTTTATTATTTCCCCCACCGGTTCTATTTCTTCATCCGGTTCCGATTCTTCTTCCGGTTCCGATTCTTCTTCTGGTTCCGACTCTTCTTCCGGTTCCTCTTCGGGAACTTGTGAATCAGTCCACGAATCATTCCAATTTACATTTGACTCTTCATTATTATTAGGTGAGTCAATGGGACTTGTTCTAGAGGTAGACATCTATCACATAATATCAAACGCGTTAAGAGATTAATATATCACATAATATTCACATGTTAAAAATATATAGTTTCCAACAAAATTTGTTAAGCAATCATTTTTCAAGTAAACACGGTCGAAGTCCAGACTCACTAATGCATCCTAACAAACTCGATAAGACACACTAATGCAAAATTCTGGTTCTCTAAGACCAACGCTCGGATACCAACTGAAATGTCCCGTTCTTATTGATTAAAAACGTTCCATATTAATTGATTTCGTTGCGAGGTTTTGACCTCTATATGAGACGTTTTTTCAAAGACTGCATTCATTTTAAAACAAACCATAACCTTTATTTCATCAATAATGGTTTAAAAAGCATTACGTAGATTATCAAATAATGATAATCTAAAATATCATGTTTACACACGACCATTACATAATGGTTTACAATACAAATATGTTACAACAAAATAAGTTTCTTGAATGCAGTTTTTACACAATATCATACAAGCATGGACTCCAAATCTCGTCCTTATTTAAGTATGCAACAGCGGAAGCTCTTAATAATCACCTGAGAATAAACATGCTTAAAACGTCAACAAAAATGTTGGTGAGTTATAGGTTTAACCTATATATATCAAATCGTAACAATAGACCACAAGATTTCATATTTCAATACACATCCCATACATAGAGATAAAAATCATTCATATGGTGAACACCTGGTAACCAACATTAACAAGATGCATATATAAGAATATCCCCATCATTCCGGGACACCCTTCGGATATGATATAAATTTCAAAGTACTAAAGCATCCGGTACTTTGGATGGGGTTTGTTAGGCCCAATAGATCTATCTTTAGGATTCGCGTCAATTAGGGTGTCTGTTCCCTAATTCTTAGATTACCAGACTTAATAAAAAGGGGCATATTCGATTTCGATAATTCAACCATAGAATGTAGTTTCACGTACTTGTGTCTATTTTGTAAATCATTTATAAAACCTGCATGTATTCTCATCCCAAAAATATTAGATTTTAAAAGTGGGACTATAACTCACTTTCACAGATTTTTTTACTTCGTCGGGAAGTAAGACTTGGCCACTGGTTGATTCACGAACCTATAACAATATATACATATATATCAAAGTATGTTCAAAATATATTTACAACACTTTTAATATATTTTGATGTTTTAAGTTTATTAAGTCAGCTGTCCTCGTTAGTAACCTACAACTAGTTGTCCACAGTTAGATGTACAGAAATAAATCGATAAATATTATCTTAAATCAATCCACGACCCAGTGTATACGTATCTCAGTATTGATCACAACTCAAACTATATATATTTTGGAATCAACCTCAACCCTGTATAGCTAACTCCAACATTCACATATAGAGTGTCTATGGTTGTTCCGAAATATATATAGATGTGTCGACATGATAGGTCGAAACATTGTATACGTGTCTATGGTATCTCAAGATTACATAATATACAATACAAGTTGATTAAGTTATGGTTGGAATAGATTTGTTACCAATTTTCACGTAGCTAAAATGAGAAAAATTATCCAATCTTGTTTTACCCATAACTTCTTCATTTTAAATCCGTTTTGAGTGAATCAATTTGCTATGGTTTCATATTGAACTCTATTTTATGAATCCAAACAGAAAAAGTATAGGTTTATAGTCGGAAAAATAAGTTACAAGTCGATTTTGTAAAGGTAGTCATTTCAGTCGAAAGAACGACGTCTAGATGACCATTTTAGAAAACATACTTCCACTTTGAGTTTAACCATAATTTTTGGATATAGTTTCATGTTCATAATAAAAATCATTTTCTCAGAATAACAAATTTTAAATCAAAGTTTATCATAGTTTTTAATTAACTAACCCAAAACAGCCCGCGGTGTTACTACGACGGCGTAAATCCGGTTTTACGGTGTTTTTCGCGTTTCCAGGTTTTAAATCATTAAGTTAGCATATCATATAGATATAGAACATGTGTTTAGTTAATTTTAAAAGTCAAGTTAGAAGGATTAACTTTTGTTTGCGAACAAGTTTAGAATTAACTAAACTATGTTCTATATAACAAAGGTTTCTTGATCTTAGATGATTACTTGGAATGGATTAGAAAGCTTGGAAGTAAATTAGTAAACTTGAAGGGATTTTTGAAGTGTTCTTGAAGTGTTCTTCCTATGATGATTATAGCTTGATTCTTGAAGTGATTTTTGATGAAGATGATGATTAACTACTGGAAAAATACGTTCATAATAGTGTGTGTGTGTTGAGAGAGAATTAGAAAGAGAATTGGAAGTGAAATGGAGTGAATGATGAGTGGTAATTGGTGAGTGGTGAGTGGGGTTAAAAGGAGTTCTAGTTAGTTGACTAGCTCATGGTAGAAGTTAAAATTGATTAGTCATACATGACATAATCAAGAGTGGAATCTCATGCTAGTTCCTATTGGTATATACCCATAGTAAGTACGTTTTGAAGCTGTGTATAATACGGGTAAGAATACGACTAGAATTCTTGATGAAAGAAAAGAATGGGAAAGTAACTGTAATCATTTTTGTTAGGTATGAGTGTTTTGATATATGTCTTGAAGTCTTCCAAAAGTATTTTAATACATCTAAATACACTACATGTATATACATTTTAACTGAGTCGTTAAGTCATCGTTAGTCGTTACATGTAAGTGTTGTTTTGAAACCTTTAAGTTAACGATCTCAATTAATGTTGTTAACCCATTGTTTATTATATCTAATGAGATGTTAAATTATTATATTATCATGATATTATGATATATTAATATATCTTAATATGATATATATACATTTAAATGTCGTTACAATGATAATCGTTACATATATGTCTCGTTTCGAAATCCTTAAGTTAGTAGTCTTGTTTATATGTATATAACTCATTGTTAATATACTTATGGAGATACTTATCATAATCTCATGTTAAACATATGTATATCCATATATATATCGTCATGTCATTTTTACAAGTTTTAACGTTCGTGAATCGCCGGTCAACTTGGGTGGTCAATTGTCTATATGAAACATATTTCAATTAATCAAGTCTTAACAAGTTTGATTTCTTAACATGTTGGAAACATTTAATCATGTAAATATCAATCTCAATTAATATATATAAACATGGAAAAGTTCGGGTCACTACATTTTGATCTGTGTTTGCTATTGTTTTAAGTTAATCAGAACCTATACATGCTATTGTGATGTAAATCGGCCTCTAAAACAATCAAACATGTATTTTATTGAATTTAAAAAGGCATTTAATACGGGTTTCATCAGACATGCACGAGTGATGTCACTCGCATGCGTGAGACATGACTCGCACGAGTCAGTACACGGTTGACGATAAACCGTGTAGACCTTTGAGCTCACTCATTTGTTTTGATTTTATTGATCACTCATCTGCAAGAGCTGACACGTGTGATTAACCGCACGAGTCACCACACGGTTGACTCACTCGCTTAGAATTTTGCCTCGACCGTGTACATTGTCTGAAACCATATTACTGCTTAAACGTGTCAACAGTGACACGAGTGACTATATCACTCACACGGTTGATCTCTCAGCTGCATGTGTGACATGATCACTCGCACGGTTCATCATGTTTAACAAGTTATGACACTTTGATGCAAATGCTTTAATGTTTTATGGTGATTGATTTATATATCTAACTGTTCTGTAAATGTTTCAGTTTTTGTTTAGATATCATCAAATGGCTGAACAACAAGTCAATATTCCGGTGGTTAATGTTGAGGGACAGGGGAAGCAACAAGCTAATCCTCAAGCTAATCCTATTAACCCACCTGTTCAGCAAGAGATTCCTCTAGAGAAGGGTGAACTGAATAATCACGTTGCTCTCTATGACACTACGTTAGAGAGAGGTGATCATTTTAAGGAGATTATAGCTTTCCTTTAGAGATCAAGGATTCACACTGCTATTTCTACTCCATGCACACCGTACTATAGCCATCAGAGAGAGTTCTGGAGAAATGTTGTACTGATGTAGATGGAGATAAGCTTGTTAGTAAAGTTCAAGGACACGAGATCAATGTTTCTAAGGAAGTGATAAGAAGGATTTTAGGTTTCAATGATGAAAACTGTTCTCACATGACGATCAGTTGAGAAAGAATTTATGGTTGTTTTAAGAGATGTGCTTATTCTGGTTACTTAAGTGGAAAATCCGAACTGATGAAGACACTACTGCCTCCACAGTTTAGATATCTTGCTCACGTGATCATGCATTATTTGAGTGGACGCAAGTCTGGTTTTGATAAGTTGAACAAGAAAGTGCAGAGTATGTTTGTGGCACTTGTCTTAAAGGCACCATACGATTTCTCAGGGTTTGTTCTACACTACTTCAAAGCAAACCACTTTAGTACTACTCAGAGATACCTTATCTATGCCCGTTTTCTTCAATTAATCATTAATGACGCTGCACCTGATCTACCTAAGCTTGAAGAGGATATTATCCACCTTAAGCCTATGAATCCGATTACTTTCCGCAGAATAGAAGAGACAAGGAATGAGGATTTAAAGCCTGACTTTAATAGGAAGCTCATTTGTCATCTTAACAAGGAGAACTATCGATGTCCAGCAGGTAATGCTTGGAGGAATGAGGATTCAGACTCTAACTACGAAGTTACCGATGAGGAAGGGCAAGGTGATAATCAGAAAGCTACTGGTAATGTTCAAGGAGGAGGTAATGTTGATGATGAGATTACCGAGGGTTATGATGAAGCGACAGATGAGGATGTCAGCTTGATTCAGAGGAAAAGGAAAGGAAAGGATCCTATGACCTCAGAACAACTCAAAAAGAAGGAGAAAAGAACGAAGTATTCTTATGAGTCACCTCAGAGATCATCACAAGGAGGTTCAAAACAACAAGCTCAGAGGAAACCATCCGGGTTTATGAAGGATGCAAGGGCTGCTGTTACTTCACCGAAACCTGCCACAACAACACCTCATGTCACGTCAGATGAATATAAACTCAGCAAAATCTGTTGATGTCTTTGGTCACAAAAATAACCAATCTTGAGAATCAAGCTACTGAGGAGAAGAAGATCAGTAATGCTAAGATTGAATCATTGGTAGAAGAGAACAAGAGGTTATCTGATAGGTTGGACCGACAGAAGAGTAGGACAGATGAGTTGAAG
Organism: Rutidosis leptorrhynchoides; assembly: GCF_046630445.1. Classification (NCBI taxonomy): domain Eukaryota; kingdom Viridiplantae; phylum Streptophyta; class Magnoliopsida; order Asterales; family Asteraceae; genus Rutidosis; species Rutidosis leptorrhynchoides. Next base: position 217,847,107 of record NC_092341.1, on the reverse strand, counting down.
AAGAAGTTTTTGGCGATTAAGAGTGAGAACAAGGATAAATTAAAGAAGTTGAATGAAAGAATCAAACAGCTTACCTCTGGTAAAACAAAGTTGATTAAGGAGAGAGGATAAGAATTTTCTTCTGATTTGGGAAATGACGATGAGAAAGACGATGAAGAAGATGCTGGAACTGGAGGACCTTCTTTTGATATACCGTTAGTGATACCTATTCGAAGTTTTAATGAATATGGTGAGGTCTTTACTGCTGAATATTTTATGAATTATTCAAATGTTTTTAATGATGCAGAAAAGGGGGACGTTCCACCAAGTGAGTTTCCGATGGAACAGCTTGCTGCTCTAGCATACGATAGCGAAAACGATACGGAGAATGCAGAGTCAGCTGAAGTTGAAAACAAGGCTCCACAAGACGAGTCATTGTCAAGTATCCCTCCTGAATCAATCCAAAATATCAACTTAAGTGATTTTGATCTGTTCGAAGATGAGAAGAGTGAAGATTCTGTTGGTAAAGATAGTTTAAAAGAGGATGTGATTATTGAGTCCGAGGACGAATTTGGAACAGAATCTGATGATGATGATGAAGAAGAAGAAGAAGAAGAAGTTGAGATTGTTATGTCTTCGCTTGAGCCATACTCGCATCCGTCACTCAACACCTTAAGTGACTTCTTCAATCTGAGTTGTGAGGAGAAAAGAAAGAACTTAATTGAGTTAGAAAAGGCGAGGAAGGTATACAAACAACAAGTGAAATAAGTGGATGTTATGATAGAAAGGAACAAGAAGATCCGACATAAGAAACTGCTCGTTAAGAAAGAAAGAAAAGAAACTGAATTGAAAGATAAGAAACTCCGAGCCAAACAAGCTAAAGCCGAGACATGGAATGAGATTAATGAATGGTTCAAACGTGATAGGGTTAAATTGAATAGAAACGTTAAGGAAGACGAAGATCGTCAAAGTTGGTGGAGACAGAACGTTGTTAACCCTGATCAAGCAGATAAGCCAGAACTCGAGCCGAAGTTTGTCAGTTTCTATGAGAAAGGTAAAAGAACCAAGAAGTAAAGTTTCTATGAGAAAGGTAAAAGAACCAAGAAGTACTCCAAGGGTAAAATTTTGAGTTGGGGCTATTTCAAGAAGATCAATTGTTTTGCGATCAAGAGGGAAGGCAGAGTAGATTATATGGCACGTCCAAGTCACTTCAAAACTCTACCGTACTTCGAGATCATGTAACTTGCTAAGCTGGAGATGTTGAATGCTGAAGATAGTGACGGTTTCAGAGAAAGTTAAGAACTGAGTATAGAACAGGAAAGTGGGATATCTTCAAGTCAACAGCCGCTAGGTTTTCCATACACCCGACTAAGAAAAATTTTAAGGGAGGACCTATCCGTGTTGTTAAGTTCCGTCCAGCTAAGTATATGAAACAATCTCCCTTCATGCCATTACCTAAGGATATCTTTAAGAACTTCAGATGGTGGTTCTACGATGAGTTTTTGGAAGAAGCAGTGATCTTGACTGCGATTGAGAAAGAAGATGGTAGCATACAGTTCGACAATGTGAGGATCTTGGATCCTATGTGGCTAAGGAACTTATCGAGATTTGATGTGGAGACTCTTCACCGCCATCACATTACTTTTAGAGACGATCGAAAAGAGGAAGCTATGAGATATCAACGTGTGATCGATGTCTACTATGCATACCTCAACAGAAACAGTGATGCTCAAACCTCAAACCAAGTTCAAGCCAGTTGATCCGTGTCTGATACTGTTTTGCTAGTTTGTTTTTAGTTTTTGATGTTTGTTTATGCGAGAGAGAGAATCTGGATCTGTAATAACTTTACTAAACTGTTCGTGTTTATGAACTTGCATGGTTTATAGATGCTTACTTAATTGTAATAGATGTTCTAGGTCCTAGGGGGAGTTGTTGATGCATTTTATGCAAGTTCCTAGACATCTACCCACGTCCATTGCAGGTACAATAGTTTACATGCTACCATGATCGCTCGTTATTATCATATCTGTGTTTGTATGTGGTTACAGGAACTGCAGGAACGAGATTTGGATGTTTGACTATGTTAGACTTAGTCAGATATACGAGTGAAGCCTCACTCGTACGCCTGACAGGCTCATACGCACGGTTGATGCTGAGCTAAGTCACAATTATAACCTAAATGAGAAGACACGAGTGAGTGATCACCCGTACGGCTGATGAAGCCAACTCGTAGGTGTGATGGATGACGCGTATAGGTAAGTCAACAGCAGGGGTATATAAAGTCTTATGTTCTTTATTTTAGGCTAAGCCTCTCATTTGTTACACACACTCAGATCTGGTGAGCTCCTCCGATTCTCTCTCAGCCTAAATCACCCAGGTGGTGAATAATAGCTCTAGGTGTTGATCTAATCACACTTGATTTAGTTGTGGTTTGACTAAATTAATCCCAAAAAGCTTAACCTATTCACTAGAGGGTTTGATTCACTTATTCCGCCATTGTGTGAGTTAAATCTGTTGATTTCTAAGTTCTTAGTCATGTTTCATCAAATAAACAAACTTTATGTCTATTAGACATTAACTAATCAAAGGTTATATCTCTAGGTTGAGATCTCTGATTTCATACTCCGTTCATACTTCCTTGCGTGGAATTACTTACTTGCTACTAAGGTGAACTTCATAGCCCGCTTTTTACTATTTATTAACTGTTTTAAAACTTTTGGGGTGAGACACATGCTTGCTTTAATATGATTTACAATTTAGACACAAGTACCTAAACTATTTGATATGCAATTTCGTGAGAATTTTATTAAACATGTATTTATTGTTACATGCAAATCCCCGCCATAATATCGTTAATTGCTGGAATTGAAATTTTGCAAGCTTAATTATTGTGAGTAGGCCTATTAAGAGTGACGTCTCTACCCATTGGCATGTTCGTCAAGGGGGTACATAATAATGATTGCCGACACCCGTACAGTGTCAGGGGTTAATGTTTAGTTCAATATTATAACTCATGGCATATTGAATATTTTGATGTTTTGAACTAAATCTTGTGGTCTAAAACTTATTATGATTGTTAAACCTATGATGTTCACTCAACCTTTGTGTTGATATTTTAAGCATGTTTGTCTTAGGTGAAGATTAGCTTGTGTGCTGCCCTATGATGCTTAGTTAGCTGTTGCATTGGAGTCCACATATTAGACTTATCATTTGTTATTTACATATGAATTTCATTATGTAAAACATTATTATGTTTTCACTGCAAATTCAAATTTTGTTATTAAACGTCTCATTTAGAGTCGTTCTCGTTTATACATTACTTGTTTTGTGATATTGTGAAGTCATATTTTCCCGGCCCTATTTGGGGGTATGACAAATACTACTAATTAAGATTAATAATAATATTAATCTTAATCTTAATAATAATAATAATAATAAAAATAATAATAATAATAATAATAATAATAATAATAATAATAATAATAATAATAATAATAATAATAATATTAATAATATAAATATATATATATATATATATATATATGTGTGTAAAGAGATGCGAGAGATAGGAATGAAGTGAATGAATTAGGAGAAAACTGATCGAGCTTTATAACTGAGCCTGTTCCTTGCTTCCATGTGATCGCATGGGTCTAGAGTGCAATGGCCATGCGATCGCATGGCCCTGCTATCCTGCACTCAAATGTTTTATCGTCTTCTGCCGACAGTTTTAATAATATTTAATATATATATTTATTTAATTTATATATAATATTATATTTACTACTAGCATATGTGACTTGTAACTTAGTTCTGAAAACTTGTACATTAACGCTCGGCTTATGTCCCAGTTCCGGTTTATCAAACGACGTTACGTACGCTTAGAAAACTTGTATTTTTCATTTCGTAAATTGTACCCTTATAAATAACAAGACTTAAATCAATGAAAAACTATCCCACTCAAAGTGTAACTTAATCATTTGAGTGTTTTGGTCATTTGCTTCTATAAATTGATGTCTTGTTATATAATGATATTATTTTAAATCAAAGTGTTTTATAACTACAATATTATTATATCTCGTTACATTGTAAAGTATATATATATATATATATATATATATATATATATATATATATATATATATATATATATATATATATATATTTATATATATATATATTTATCTCAAAATATAAGCTTGAAAAATTTATTTAATAATATAATATTTAGTTTTTCAAAATTAATTATATCTCAAAGTTCATTATGTATAATTTAAAATCGTTTTGAAATTATTATTTAGTAATACTCTTATCTTTTTGAAACAATAAAAATATATTTACAAATTTATAATACAAGCTTTAATTAAGTTCTTTAAAATTCATAAACAAGTTATCGTATAAAGTGTTTTAATAATATAGTTCTTTTTAAACTGAAAACGTTTTAGTACGTTTGAAACTAAATCAAATAAATATCATAATTTGTTTTTCAAAGTTAAATATATTTAGGAATCATTTTGTTTAAAGGTTAAACTAATGGGAATCGTTATATCATAAAATATTTTAGAAAAGTAAAATCGTATATAACTCATAACAGGTTTTCAAGTTTTTAAATTACCATTTGCTGATGAAGCGTAAGATAAAGTTCGAAGGTTATATAAATGTATGAAATTACTTTAATGAAAAACGTCATTTTTCTTAACTTGACGATATCCATTTTCTAAGTTATCTATATACCCAACATGTCTCTTTCACCCTAAATAATATGAAAGTTAACTAGTTAATACCTATATAGGAAATCGAACAGGAAATTCTACTAACCCTTGTCTAGTTCCTGTTAATTGACACTTTATTCCGTTTTGTAAATCACTTTACCAATTATTCCGAATACCGTTAAAAGAGAAAGGTTTCCTAAATCAAAGTGGACCTCTCAACAGAGACTCATAATCATACAATGTATCTGATAAATCAATCATTTGATATTATCTTCTAATTTCATCGATAAACATATTGAAACAAATAAGTTCATGTAAAGTATTATACGTTTAATATTTTGTTAATATTCTCAAGTTATAATATATACATATATATATGATCATATCCATTTATATAATGGTTCGTGAATCGTCGGATTTTGGTCCAGGTTAAATGAATGTATGAACATAGTTTAAAATTCTTGAGATTTAACTTAACAAACTTTGCTTATCGTGTCGGAATAATATAAAGATAAAGTTTAAATTTGGTCAGAAATTTCTGGGTTGTCACAGTTTCTTACAGAAAAGTGGCAGTAATCATCTTCATACACATAATGGGTTAATTCAAAAGTACGGTTACCAATGTCAGTAAAGCGAATATAATCAAATTCATTCACATCAAACAGTTTGTGAATGTTTTCCTTGCCCGTGGTGAAATGCACTTTTAAACCATCTCTTTGAACTCCCATCCTCAAAGTACGTCGTTCATCTGCTTTCTTCACAAATATATCAATCTCTTCCTCCCAGAGAAGTTGTTTTTAACAAAGCCTTTCGGTATAAGCTGTCAGTTAAATTAATAAAATCTACAATATAGATTGTTCACTATATATCCATTAATTTGGAACTGTTTGATCACATTGAAATATAATCTTTTCATTATATGTATCCGTAAACAAATGGTAGTATTACCAAGCGAGATAGAAAATGTTTCTTCCGTGATTTTAATGATGAACATCCTCCTCGATTCATTTCCATTGTATGAAAATTACTGACAACACAATATTAAGTAAATAAAGGAATCAGATATCATTATAATACATAAAGTATTTTTAAACATTATTAGTTATAAGTTTGTGTAAATTATGGTATCAAAATTCATCATAGTACACATTTTGATCATTCAGTTCTCATTACATAATTAGTTTCCATAAATTAGATTGATATTCATGAAGATAAGCAAAAATATTACAACCACATTGACCAACACTAAATTAACCTTAAAATAAAATTAATATTTGACAAAGCCAACCTAATTAATTAAACCTTACAGTCGTGAATATTTTTTGCAAACCTTCAATTGGTAACAATTTCGGTCTTAATGCACTTCGATTAAAGAATAGATTGAATGATGGTAACCTTAATAAGTTTTAAACCAAAAGTTATTAGATACAGATACAATTTATGGTGGTAACCTTAATGGCGGTAACCTTAATAACTCATTATGCTTAACACACACACACACACACTCACACTCTATAGTCTACTATTTTAACATATTTTAAAAAAATGGAAAAAAGTGAGATACTTATAACACAGATGCATGTTATACGATGGTAAGCATAATCAACGGTATTAATAATGAGTTAAAAGAAAAATTGTACCTTTAGGGCTAAACTTAATCAAGCAAGAGATACAGTTAAAGTTGAAGGTAGGGTGAAGAACCTGCTATCTCAGCCGATTATTCAACTATATTATTAAGTATAAATTAATTTTTGATATGACATGATTTGACTCTTCACCTAACAAAGAATCAAAGTGTATATATTATTGGGCTAATTTTTCGGACATGCCCAAATAGGTTTCAAGAGTGGGCTGTAATAGTTATATAATATATCATGGGCCAAAGATAATTTTTGATTTTAAAAAAGTACTATTCAAAAATTCTCTTGATATGAATAAATCAAGGATAACACAAATAATATATAATATTTATGATATTTTATACTAAATTATTTTAAACCAAATGTGGTGTATTATATAGTATTGGTTGTTTATTAACATTAGGTCGTAGTGTAGTATTGGTTGTTTGTAAACCATATTTGGTGTATATTAATATGTATTACCGGCAATGAACATATAGTTTGTACAACGTATTTCACAGGAAACACATACCTTCGTTTTTACATTTTGTTATGAAACATTAATGAGATAATTTCACATAAAATTTAATTTTTTGGAAATATGATGATAATCATTTGTGTTTCAGCCATCCTCAAATGAATTTGTGAGTAGAAAATTTGAATTATGTTTGGATCCAATGTTTATAGGAAAAACACAACATTTCTTTTTAAAGGGCTATGTATTACAATGATATTTTATAATTTTTTTAGTGAAGTAATATTAACAGTAAGATGACAAATTTTTGTGTGGAATATACTCAACTTTTATAGTAATATTGTAATAAAACATCTTTGATAGTCCATACACAATACAAAGGTATTCAATAAATAACAATTATCAAATTTTTTAAACTTAAGAGAATAAACATTGTTTAAAACAACAATCCAAACATTGTAAAATCTAGTGAAATAACGCTTGGATCATATCTTTATATGAAAATAACAACATTTCTTTTAAAAGGGCTATGCATTACAATGATATTTTATAATAATTTTTTAGTGGAGTAATAGTAACAATAAGATGACAAATTTTGTGTGGACAGGATCTTCAACTCTTATAATAATATTGTAATAACACATCTTTGATAGTCCGTACACAATTCAAAGGTATTCAATAATTAACAACTATCAAATTGTTAAAAGTTAAGAGAATAAACATTGTTTAAAATAACATACTAAACATTGTCAACTCTAAGGAAGAAGGTTCTTCCTAGTTTGAAACTTTGAAGACCCGACTGAGAGTGGATTTTCATAATGTTCCTGCTTGCTTTATGACCTTCTTAGGTGGTGGACTATGCATATATGGGCATGAGGCAAACCACGTTTCTGAAATTCCACGGTATAAACTTCTAAAAATAAATAAAAAAAGTATTAATAAGGATGTCTTAATTTAACAGATGATTAAATATTTAAAAAAATTAAAAGGTAATGGTCAAAACTGCTTTAACAGTACCGAAACATATATTTTTCCTTATATCTTTCATCAGTTGATGGAATTTGATTTTAAAAATTCTTCTAAATAAAACTAATTTTTCTTCTGGTTTAAAACCGGTGAGGTCCAATTCTCTTGTGATTTCTGGCCACTTGAGATTACATGTGAAAGTTACAAATAAGACGGGAGAGCAAAATACACAATAAAGTGCTATAGCATCATGATAATTCATAACTTTGAGTCCATCATTATCTCTGACAATAATGATGCTGGTAGATGTGGACATTATTTAAAAGTAAAATGAAAACAAACAAAAGTTAAGAAAATTAATAATCATGAAATAAATAAGTTATGAATAAATAACCAAAAATAAAGCAATGGGAATTATGGAATTATGAAATTTGAGTAAAATAATTATACCGGGATGAGTCTGGAATCTAAAATCGAGAGGCAAAACAGAATTAAATCATCATTGCAAATACACTAAAATTAAGAAAAAGGAGTAAAAATATTATACTTGGATGGGTGGCTGTGGAACGATTCTGAAATCGAGAGAGAATGGAAATTGACAATATGAAAGAAGATTTTGAATAAAATGATATAATGGGCGGGATTAAGCAAAAATGAGATATGTCAACATAAGATATTTGGGTAAATGTGTTCACTTGAGTGTATTTTTGAAAAAGAGTACTTTTTCAAAAAAAATGTGTGCATTTCAGTGTATTTTTTTTTAAAAAAAGCAACATTCTCACCACTTTCTATACAAAAAAGTAATTTTGAATTTAACTGATAAGATTTTTGGATGCCATGTGGGATGGTGAGTTGGTGTATGAATTGTATGTATAGGTTTGGTTTGAGGTAAAAAAACAGCAACAAATATTGTACATGTATAAGTTTTTTGTGAGACAAATCTCTCTCCTATGTGGACCAAAAATTAAGGGCTAAAGGACATGTGGACAAAAGCTTAATGATTTATATAGCTTAATCAATCGGGGGGAAGCGGGGGGAAGCAAAATTTATTTATTTTTTTGAAAAAACTTTGTTCGCGAACATTATAGATTGGATGAAAATATGAACATTTAATAAAGACACTTTGTGATAAATATTTTTATTTTGGCGGGAAAACTCTCGAAGAACTAATATATAACAATTATCATCTTTTTCGAGCGTATGTTGAGGTTTTAGATATTAGGGTTTAGATATTAGGGTTTATAGGGTTTAGATATTAGGGTTTAGAAATTTAGGGTTTAGGGTTTAGATTTAGGGTTTAGATTAAGGATTTAGATTGAGTATTTAACACGAACGGTTTAGAGTTTAGGGTTTAGGGTTTAGGGTTTAGGGTTTGGGTTTAGGGTTTAGGGTTTGGTGTTTTGGGTGTAACATCCAGCCTTTTTCCGTTTACTTATTTAAAATCCGTTATAAAATTATAACATCTCCCGTTAATACCATCTCGTTTAGGTAATTCACGCACCCATAACCGAACTCGAGGGACTAGTTTCGCCAATTAATCAAAGATGTGACTAGATGGACTAGTCAACACCTACCTCCTTTCATTATCCATTTCATTTCCATTTTTCTTTAATACTTTCACATTTTTCTCTCAAAACCCAAAACAAAGATTCATCATCCATTTCAAATCAAGCAAGCTTCAATCCAAACATATTACATATTTGGAATCCTCGCATCTTCCTCTTCGAATCCATACCGATTACATCTCATTTGGGTAACTTTCTAAAAACACTAGATTTTGTGTTCTTGATGTTTTTGACTTATAAAAGTGTTAATTAGTGTCTATGGCTCAAGTCTAACATGAATATGTTATTTATATGCTCGATCTCGTTATTTTAAGTAATTAGCATGAACTTGAAAGTTTGGTGTATTTGATCTTGAGATTTGGTTGCTTAAATGTTGTTGGATTTTATAAATGCATGTATTAATTGTGTTACTAGCATCACTGGTTGACTTGGAAAGACTCCATAAACTAAATTGTTAAATTTGTGAATTTGGGTTAGGGTTTGATAGGAGTAAAATGAACTTTTGATGCATTGAATGCTTTGCAATGTTGTTTGTAAGTGTTTAGTTGCATTGTATGCGTAATTATCTACGAAACGGCGTATCATATGTGTGCATTTATTTCCCGAATCATAATTGTGCATTTATGAAATTGAAGCATTAATGAGGAGCATTAATTCCAAATGATATTTTTGATTGACGAAACGTGTTCAGTTGTGTTCCTTGTCAAATTACCTTTCCAACGATATAAGATACGTGTCGTAAGTGTTTACGGTTTGTGAATTGTGTTAAATTGAAGATTGGACTTAGACTTGAACAATTGAAACTGACCAGGCACTAGACCACGTTAAGTGTCGCGGCACGGCCCTCCTTGGTCGCGGCGCGACATTTGCCGTGTTTGGCTTCTGACTTACATTGTCAAATTTCAAAAAAATGTTTGCTATGCTACGCACCTCCGATTCACATGTAACTTGTTCTGATATGCTTATATATGATTAAAAACCTCAGAAAAATAGTTCGAGACCCGACCCGAATGTGTTGACTTTTTAGTTGACTTTGACCCGACCAAAGTTGACTTTTAATCAAACTTAACCAAATGTTTGTGCAATCGTTCTAACATGCTTTAATACTTGTATCTTGCGTGGAACTTGACAATTTGATTCACATGCTATATAATCGAGTCGTAACGAGCCATAGGACTAATTGAACATCTTTAACCAACTGTGTTTATCGTTATTGATACGACCTACTTGTTTAGGTCAAGACTAGCATTCATTCTTGCACATGTTTACTTGCGAAGTACTTTTATACGCTTGCGCTCAAGGTGAGATCATAGTCCCACTTTTACTCTTTGAACTCACATTTGGGATGAGAAAACATAAACGTTTCTTTTTACTAAGTGAACACAAGTACAGGAAAACAAATATTCTACATACGAGTTTGAACAAAAATCCTCAATTCGATTATCATTAGTTACACTTGTCGGGTGTAAGCGAGAACTTATGTTATATGGCCATATGGGTTTGACAAACTCTCATTCGGGCGGTTCGCTACCGTTATTCGAATGAAATATATTTTTGAGAAACAGTGTATGTTCTAACACTATTGTGATGGGGTTCTATGGATGGAAAGTTAAGCCTTGATAATTGGGTGCTCATGATAACAATTTTAGAATGGTTTACTATTAATACAATGATATAAATCTTGTGGTTCATTTGTGCTTACTCACTTAAACCTATGATTTCACCAACGTTTTCATTGACAGATTTCTATGTTTTTCTCAGGTTCTTGAATGTTTTGTGATACATGCTTCCGCTCATTACTTTTGATACTTGCTTGGATGTCGAGTATACATGCATACGTGGAGCGTCTTTTGACTTAACTTAATTTGTGTCGCATAGGTTTCAATTGTACTTTTAACATTGTAACATGTTGGTCGTCGAACCTACTTTGTAAATCTTAAAACATCTTTATAATTGAAATGAATGCGACATATTTTGGTCAAACGTTGTTTTAAGGACTTATGACCACGTAACGGGACCTAAGTAGACAGCGCCGTCAATGACAATTTTATTGGGTCGCTACAGATGGTATCAGAGCGTTGGTTGTAGGGATTTAGAGTTCATTGGTGTCAACCCCGAGTCATAGGGTACATTAGTGAGTCTAGACTACAACCGGCATATAGACTTGAAGTAGGAATTACTTGACTACTTGTGCATTTATACTCGAACGTTTCTACTCATATCTAACTCTTATTTCATCTTAATCTCACGTTGTTTAATTTGATTGACATGCCACCTTGACTATATGAATTAATGTCGAATGCACATATGAATCAGGGTAATATAATTTCCGGGATTATATTACGGTGACTCATATGAACATTCCGACATTATGACATAAAGAATTTAAGGCGAGTCAAGGAAAATTTTCTCTCTATCCTTATTCCATATCACGGTTAGTATTATTAAGAATACTAATCAACGATATTTTTGTGTTTTGAAGGAACAATGCCTCCTCGCCGTGTACCACGCCATGAGACTCCCGAACAAGCGCTACAATGAATGATAGCCACCGCTGTGGATGCGGCCATGGCCGGTCACTCTTCCAACAACAACAACAACAATAACAACAACCACAACAACAAAAACAATGGAGCCGGTAATTCAAACGAGGGATGCTCCTATAAAGCTTTCATGGGGTGCAAACCTCATACTTTTGATGGGACCGGGGGACCGGTTACTCTCACTCGATGGTTCGAACAAACGGAGGCCGTTTTTAGCATAAGCGGTTGTCGGGACCAAGATAAGGTCAAATACTCCACTCACACTTTCGCCGGTGTCGCCCTCACATGGTGGAACACCTATGTACAATCGGTGGGTACCGATGAAGCTCACGCCCTCTCTTGGGCCGACTTAAGGGAAAAGATGATCGTCGAATATTTCCCTCGTGAAGAAGCCCGAATGCTCGAACAAGAGCTAAGAACTTTGAAAGCGGTCGGAAACGATCTCAAAACCTATAATCAACGATTTTCCGAACTAGCCTTGATGTGCCCAAACCTTGTGAACCCTGAATCTTTAAGGGTTGAACTTTACATGGATGGTCTTCCAAAGAGCATCAAACACGGAGTAATGTCATCCAAACGCACTAATTATCAAGAAGCTTTGAACATGGCCCGCAAATTGATAGAAACAGTGGACGAAATTGTAGTGCCGACACCTAAAGCCGAGGATAAGTCGGGTAACAACAAAAGTAAATGGGAAGCCCCCCAATCAAGCAACAACAACTTTTCCAAGAAGCCTTTCACCTCCGACGGCAAGAAGGGTTATGCCGGAAAACTACCTCTTTGCAACAAATGCAACAAGCATCACTTTGATGAATTCGGCAAGCTAATTTGCCATCGGTGCCAAGGAGTTGGTCATAAGGCCAACGAATGTAAAAGTGCCGCCCCCGTCGCTCGAAAGGGGCCCAATGCACCAAAGACGGTCACTTGTTACGAATGTGGGCAAACGGGTCATTATAGAAATGCATACCCAAAGAAGAAAGATAACCCCAATACGCGCGGCCGAGTTTTCAACATTAACACCGAGGAAGCCCGAGATGACAATGAACTAGTCACGGGTACGTTTCTTCTCAACAATTCTTATGTTTCTTTCTTATTCGATTCAGGTGCCGATAAGAGTTTTGTATCCAAGACTTTGACTCATTCTTTTAGCACTCCACCACTTCCACTAGATACCACTTATACCATTGAAGTGGCCAACGGGGAACTATTGAGTGCCGACAAATATTATCGGGGGTGTATGTTAAACTTATTGGGTAAGGAATTTGAAATAGACTTGATACCCATGGAACTAGGGAGCTTTGATGTAATAATTGGTATGAATTGGTTAGCAAAAACAAAATCTTACATCCTTTGTGATCTTAACGCAATCCGAATTCCTATCGAGAATGGTGAACCCTTGATTGTTTATGGCGATAAGAGTTGCACTGGACTCAACCTCGTTTCGTGCCTTAAAGTTAGAAAACTACTCCGTAAGGGTTGTTTTGCTATCCTTGCCCATGTTAAGAAAGTTGAAACCGACGAGACGCATATCGATGATGTGCCAATTGTTAGTGACTTTTCCGATGTATTTCCCAACGAATTGCCGGGACTCCCACATCATCGACCGGTAGAATTCCAAATCGATCTTATTCCGGGAGCCGCACCCGTAGCACATGCACCATATAGACTTGCTCCCTCCGAAATGCAAAAATTGCAAAGTCAAATCCAAGAACTACTTGACCGTGGTTTTATCCAACCTAGCCACTCACCATGGGGCGCTCCAATTTTATTCGTTAAGAAGAAACTTGGATCCCTACGAATGTGTATCGACTATCGTGAACTAAACAAATTGACGGTTAAGAACCGATATCCTCTTCCTCACATCGATGACCTCTTTGATCAACTACAAGGATCTCGTGTATATTTAAAAATCGATCTCCGCTCAGGTTATCATCAATTAAGGGTTAAGGGGGAAGATGTCTCCAAAACCGCTTTCCGGACTCGTTATGGTAGTTACAAATTTCTTGTTATGCCATTTGATCTTACTAACGCACCGGTGGTGTTCATGGACCTTATGAACCGCGTGTGCAAACCGTATCTTGATAAATTCGTTATTGTGTTCATCGATGACATCTTGGTCAATTCTAAAAGCGAAGAAGAGCATGAACAACATCTCCGACTTATGCTTGAACTCTTGAGACAAGAACGACTCTATGCTAAATTCTCCAAGTGTGAATTTTGGTTGAAGGAAGTTCAATTTCTTGGTCATGTTGTAAGTGATCAAGGTATTAAAGTCGATCCCACAAAAATCGAAGCCATTAGTAAATGGGAGACTCCTACCACTCCTACTCACATTCGTCAATTCTTAGGTCTCGCCGGGTACTATTGTATATTCATCGAAAACTTCTCCTTGGTTGCTCTTCCTCTAACCTCGTTAACTCACAAGGGAAAGAAATTCATTTGGTCAACCGAGCAAGAATCCGCGTTTCAAATCTTGAAAAAAAGCTAACCACCGCTCCTATCTTATCGCTTCCCGAGAACAATGATGATTTTGTTGTATATTGTGATGCCTCGAAACATGGTTTTGGGTGTGTTTTAATGCAACAAAAGAAGGTTATTGCTTATGCATCCCGACAATTGAAAATCCATGAACGGAACTACACGACGCATGATCTCGAACTCAGAGCCGTTGTCTTTGCACTTAAAATGTGGAGACACTATCTTTATGGAACCAAAAGTACCATCTTCACCGATCACAAAAGCCTCCAACACATCTTCGATCAAAAGCAACTAAACATGAGACAACGACGGTGGATTAAAACTTTAAACGATTATGATTGTGAGCTTTGTTACCATCCCGGAAAGGCAAACGTAGTGGTTGATGCCTTAAGTCGAAAAGAAAGAGCGGTGCCTCTTCGTGTCCGAGCTTTAAACATCACCATTCAAACCAATCTCAATAGTCAAATTTGTGTAGCTCAAGACGAGGCTCTCAAGGATGAAAACATCTCTCTTGAACACTTGAACATCCTCACCTCTCGGTTCGAAGTTAAGGAGACCGGACTCCAATATATTTCGCCGAAAGGATTTGGGTGCCTAGCTATGGGGATTTACGAAACTTCATTCTAGATGAAGCCCACAAGTCACGATACTCGATTCACCCCGGCGCCAATAAGATGTACCATGACCTCAAGGAACAATATTGGTGGCCGAACATTAAAAGGGACGTCACTACTTATGTTGAAAAATGCCTAACTTGCTCCAAAGTCAAAGCCGAACATCAAAGACTGTCCGAACTACTTCAACAACCCGAAATCCCGCAATGGAAGTGGAAAAGGATAACGATGGATTTTATCACCAAACTACCAAAGACGGTTGGCGATTATAATACTATTTGGGTTATTGTTGTCCGTCTCAACAAATCCGCGCACTTCCTAGCCATGAAGGAAATCGACAAAATGGAGAAACTTGCACAACATTACATTAAAGAGATCATCGCCCGTCACGGAGTGCCCTTATCGATTATTTCTGATCGAGATGGCCGTTTTGTTTCTAGATTTTGGCGTACTTTACAAGAAGCGTTGGGAACGCGTTTAGACATGAGCACCGCATACCATCCGCAAACCGACGGACAAAGCGAACACAAAATTCAAACCTTGGAAGACATGCTACGAGCTTGTATTATCGACTTTGGAAAAGCTTGGGACAAGCACTTGCCTCTCGCTGAATTCTCCTACAACAATAGTTACCACGCGAGTATTAATGCCGCACTATTCGAAGCATTATATGGCCAAAAATGTCGTTCACCTCTTTGTTGGGCAGAAGTAGACAACACACAAATCACCGGACCCGAACTCATTCATGAAACACCGAGAAGATCGTTCAAATCCGAGATAGGCTTAGGACGGCCTGAAGTCGTCAAAAGAGCTATAACGACAAACGACGCAATTACCTTGAATTTCAAGTCGGTGATCGCGTAATGTTAAAAGTCGTACCTTGGAAAGGTGTAATCCGTTTCGGGAAATGCGGGAAGCTAAATCCACGGTATATTGGTCCTTTCGAAATCTTGGAGCGTGTTAGAACCGTTGCTTATCGTTTAGATCTTTCGCCTCAATTGAGCTCCGTTCATCCTACTTTCCACGTATCCAACTTGAAAAAGTGCCTTGCCGAATCCGATATCGTCATCCCTCTCGAGGAGCTTACCATTGATGACAAACTTCATTTCATGGAGGAACCGGTTGAAATTGTGGACACCTCCGTCAAAACGTTAAAACAAAGCCGAATTCCAATGGTCAAGGTCTGTTGGAACGCCAAAAGGGGACCCGAGTTTACTTGGGAAAGACAAGACCAAATGCAAAGGAAGTACCCTCATCTATTCGCGGATGCGGAAACGCAAGGTCTCGAGAAAGAAACAACGAATACTTCGCCTACTTAAATTTCGGGACGAAATTTCTTTTAAGGAGTAGGTAATGTAACATCCCGCCTTTTTCTGTTTACTTTTCCGTTTACTTATTTAAAGTCCGTTATAAAATTATAACATCTCCTGTTAATACCATCTCGTTTAGGTAATTCACGGACCCGCAACCGAACTCGAGGGACTAGTTTCGTCAATTGATCAAAGATGTGACTAGATGGACTAGTCAACACCCACCTCTTTTCATTATCCATTTCATTTCCATTTTTCTTTAATACTTTCACATTTTTCTCTCAAAACCCAAAACAAAGATTCATCATCCATTTCAAATCAAGCAAGCTTCAATCCAAACAAATTACATATTTGGAATCCTCGCATCTTCCTCTTCGAATCCATACCGATTACATCTCATTTGAGTAACTTTCTAAAAACACTAGATTTTGTGTTCTTGATGTTTTTGACTTATAATAGTGTTAATTAGTGTCTATGGCTCAAGTCTAACATGAATATGTGATTTATATGCTCGATCTTGTTATTTTAAGTAATTAGCATGAACTTGAAAGTTTAGTGTGTTTGATCTTGAGATTTGGTTGCTTAAATGTTGTTGGATGTTATAAATGCATGTGTTAATTGTGTTACTAGCATCACTAGCTTTAATTTGATGTGTAGGTTGACTTGGAAAGACTCCATAAACTAAATTGTTAAATTTGTGAATTTGGGTTAGGGTTTGATAGGAGTAAAATGAACTTTTGATGCATTGAATGCTTTGCAATGTTGTTTGTAAGTGTTTAGTTGCATTGTATGCGTAATTATCTACGAAACGGCCTATTATATGTGTGCATTTATTTCCTGAATCATAATTGTGCATTTATGAAATTGAAGCATTAATGAGGAGCATTAATTGATAATTTAATTTGGAAACTTGATTATTGCAAATGATGTTTTTGATTGATAAAACGTGTTTATTTGTGTTCCTTGTCAAATTAACTTTCCAACGATATAAGATACGTGTCGTAAGTGTTTACGGTTTTTGGACTTACACTTGAACAATTGAAACTGACCAAGCACCAGACCACATTAAGTGTCGCGGCGCGGCCCTCCTTGGTCGCGGCGCGGCATTTGCCTTGTTTGGCTTCTGACTTACATTGTCAAATTTCGAAAAATGTTTGCTATACTACGCACCTCCGATTCACATGTAACTTGTTCTAATATGCTTATATATGATTAAAAACCTCAGAAAAATAGTTCGAGACCCGACCCGAACGTGTTGACTTTTTCGTTGACTTTGACCCGACCAAAGTTGCCTTTTTATCAAACTTAACCAAATGTTTGTGCAATCGTTCTAACATGATTTTATACTTGTATCTTGCGTGGAACTTGATAATTTGATTCACATGCTATATAATCGAGTCGTAACTAGCCATAGGACTAATTGAACATCTTTGACCAGCTGTGTTTATCGTTATTGATACGACCTACTTGTTTAGGTCAAGAATAGCATTCGTTCTTGCACACATTTACTTGCGAAGTACTTTTATATGCTTGCGCTCAAGGTGAGATCATAGTCCCACTTTTATTCTTTGAACTCACATTTGGGATGAGAAAACATAAACGTTTCTTTTTACTAAGTGAACACAAGTACAGGAAAACAAACATTCTACATACGAGTTTGAACAAAAATCCTCAATTCGATTATCATTAGTTACACTTGCCAGGTGTAAGCGAGAACTTGTGTTATATGGCCATATGGGTTTGACAAACCCTCATTCGGGCGGTTCGCTACCGTTATTCGGATGAAATATATTTTCGATAAACAGTGTATGTTCTAACACTATTGTGATGAGGTTCTATGGATGGAAAGTTAAGCCTTGATAATTGGGTGCTCGTGATAACAATTTTAGAATGGTTTACTATTAATACAATGATATAAATCTTGTGGTTCATTTGTGCTTACTCACTTAAACCTATGATTTCACTAACGTTTTCGTTAACAGATTTCTATGTTTTTCTCAGGTCCTTGAACGTTTTGTGATACATACTTCCGCTCATTACTTTTGATACTTGCTTGGATGTCGAGTATACATGCATACTTGGAGCGTCTTTTGACTTAATTTGTGTCGGATAGGTTTCAATTGTACTTTT
This sequence comes from Rutidosis leptorrhynchoides, assembly GCF_046630445.1. Taxonomy (NCBI): domain Eukaryota; kingdom Viridiplantae; phylum Streptophyta; class Magnoliopsida; order Asterales; family Asteraceae; genus Rutidosis; species Rutidosis leptorrhynchoides. The sequence continues at coordinate 217,828,719 of NC_092341.1, read as the reverse complement.
AACATTGTAACATGTTGGTCGTCGAACCAACTTTGTAAATCTTAAAACATCTTTATAATTGAAATGAATGCGACATATTTTGGTCAAACGTTGTTTTAAAGACTTATGACCACGTAATGGGACCTAAGTAGACGGCGCCGTCAATGATGATTTTGTCGGGTCGCTACATTGGGTTTATGGAATAAACCCAAAACACCAAACCCTAAACCCTAAACCCTAAACCCTAAACTCTAAATCAGGCTAAATTTTACTTCACATAACATGGAAAAAAAACGTTAACATTCTTCACGAACAATATTATCTTGAATGTTATTTTTCTCGATCGTTTTTTCGCCTAAATAATAACATTCATCACGAAGTGTCATTTCTAAATGTTCATATTTTCGTGTGATCTTGATGCCTGAAAAAAATTCCAAAATAAATGAAAAAAAAAATTTGCTTCCCCTCGATTGGTTACTTCCCCAGTGATCCTGCCCCTATATATATATATATATATATATATATATATATATATATATATATATATATATATATATATATATATATATATATATATATATATATATATATTGTGCCGTAGATAATAAATAGGAGGTTGTTATTTTTATTTTTTTTGTTTCTTTCAACTGGTGGAGGCCAGGAACGAATATTGGGATTTAACTTCTTATAATACATCATATAATATTCGGAAATCAATACATCCACCAATAAAAGGCGGAATTCAAGTGTATTGAATTTTCTAGTGAATATGAGATTCCTTTTGGAGTTGATTGAGTCAAACCACACTTGATCTATGTGATTAAACTAATACCTAGAGCTATTGTTCACTTTATACAAGGTTTTGGATGTTTAAGCACAGAGAGAAATGGTAGGTTTATCAGATCTGAGTTAAAACAAATGAGAGGCTTAACCTAAAATGAAGAACATAACACTTATATACCCCATACTGACCTGTCAACTGTACGGATCACCTTCTCACTCGTACGAGTGAGGTGACTCAACCGTACGTCTGAGGCTTCACTCGTGTGACACTCATCAGATTATGTTTGGGACTCAGCTCATCACAACGGTGCGTATGAGCTTGTCATCCGTACGAGTGAGGCTTCACTCGTACATGTGACTAAGGCTAAAATAGTCAATTAGTTATATCTTGTACCTCAATTTAGTTTAAGCAACCATGACATAGATAGATACACAAGTAAACAAAGATATATAACATCATATGATCTGAGTAACCAAATAACTGAAGTACATAACTTTAAAGTTCAATAGATGTTTAAGGACTTCCCAAAATGCACTAACAAGTCCCCTTAAGACCTAGATCATCAATATAATAAAAGTTCACACACCAACATGAACAAAATTTTTTTAGTTAACTAGCCAAAAACACATATTCTCTCTAACACAAACACACGCACAGCAGTAGACACATACACAACTCTCACTTCAACTTACTTCAACTTGATTCCATCTTTGAGCATCACGATCTTTTATAAGGTATGCATGGTAAACGTTAATAACTCGTTGATATTTTGCATGTTCCTTTTTCTCTTCTCTAAAAGTAATGTGATTGAAATGTAGGACACTCGCATCAAATCTCGACAATTTTCTCAACCACATAGGATCCAAAATCCTAAGAGTGTCTAGCTGGCTGCTTATTTCTTCTCTAGCAGACATGATCCCTGCTTCCTCTGACAAATCATCATAAAACCACCATCTGAAGTTCTTGCAAAAGTATTGGGGCATAGGTTTCATTGGAAAATTCTTCATGTATTTTACTGGTATGAACTTGATGATACGTACAGGTCCTCCTTGCGAGTTGGTTTTCGTGAGATTTATGGAGAACTTTATAGCTGTTGACTTAAACATATCCCATTGACTTGAACATATCATTAAGTGCATCTAAACAAGTCATACTAGATCCTAAGAGGGCCTTAATCCTATGAAGTAGTTAATTTCATATAGGTGGACAAGTCTCGATCACAACCGAATTGGTCAAATCTCAAGATTCTAGTGTATAAACTTATCGGGGGTCACAGAGTCAGCACAACGACAGTAATCATACTATACTACATAATTACACTAGCCTAGATTTCTATTATCATGGCAACATACGAATAGTTTACGCACGCATAATATTATCAAAACGCATATTCAAACATTGATAATAGCATGACATGTTTAAATAAAGAGAATGTTTAGATTAAAACCTGAAGAGTGGCGCGTACATAAATATTCGTCTGAGATCGCAAGGACTCGGGAGTATCTTCCGTGAAACTAGCTTCTAACTACTAACTAACTAATAACTAACTTAATTATTGAAAAATATGAATTGTATATTGGATGATTTTCTTCTTTTTTTTGGAATGCAACACAAATGGCTTATTTATAGGGGAAATCTGGGCCTGGAAGCCCATGGAAAATTGGGCATCCCGTGGTGAGTGCCCGTGGAAGCTGCTCGTGTGATGCTTTGGCCGTGGAGACTATCCATGTAACTGATCTTCATGGCAGCCCCTGTCTGATCTTGGGTAACCCGTGTGGCTTGTTTGGCATCCCGTGTAGGGTGGCATGGCAGCCCGTGTTTGGCTCAGTTTCTAGGTCGTAACTTGGTTTCACTGTTTTAGATTCTTCGTTTTAAAACCGTTTTCTTCGATTTTTCTTGCATTGCCTTTATAATTACTAAAGCTATAAAATAAAGTAAATAAATGCCTATTTCTTCGTTAAAGTTTGGATCTTTATTTATAACAACCCTCAATTTTCCATACTTGAAATGACTATTTTACCCCTAGGGTTTTTGCATGCTTATTAATATTAAAATTAATAAGTAATTACCCTATCTTAATACCACGTTGAATGAATATTAATTTTTATTCGACACTTATTGTTAATTAAAGTTTATATTATTTATATAATATGCTTTAGTTAATAATAGCGCTAGTAATAAAATATTTTTTGTGATATTTATAAAATATAAAACTATAATGTAACTAAATTAATTGAATGATAAAAATATATAATTATTTAATTAAATAAATAAAAACGGAAATATAATTTTTATTATTAATAAATTTCGGATAAATAAAAAATAATGAAGAGATAATTATAAAAAAAATTTCTAGAATATTCCAAAGGATAAGATTACATTTAATTTGAATTAATTTGGTAATTATCTACAAGTATTCTAGAATTAGCCAAAAATAATATGCCAAGAATATGCCAAACTTGTTTTTAGAAAAAGTAATTAGTTTTCTAATTTAATTCAAACTCTTAACCCTAACCTTATAATTTCAACTATAAATAAAGGCTATAATCTCTCATTTTAACTTGCACCTCACAAATTTACTCTCCTCTCTTCCTCCCTCCCTCTTGGTTTCGACAACCATCACATCCCCATAATCACCACCGACGACCACTACACGCCGCCTTGAGCCGCCAGTCACCGCCACCGCCGCCGGATTTTTCCGTTTTCATTTTGTTCATCTTCTTTTGAGTTACATTTACTTTTTCAACTTGTTTTGTTAAAACATAACATATAAAAATGAATATATCAAGTATCTTTAATTATTATACTTGCTAATCTTGTTTTAAGGATAATTAAATTTATATTTATTGAAACCTTAATTTTTCAGAACCTGAAAAAGTTTTATTTTCTTATTTTGAGTTCATATTTGGATTCTTCTTTCAAAACCATTGAAAACACATATATGGAACATGTTTTTTCGATTTAAAACGAAATAGTTATGATTAAAAAAAAATTTGGAATCCAATATTACATACATACGGGATTATTTATAATTTTTCCTTAAAATTATATTCTTATATTTTTATAAGGTAAGTGAAATATATTTAATTTATATATTATAATTATGTTGTTTTACAAGATAAAAACAAGTAATATTATTTGTTAATATTTAGTAGTTGATTACTACCCTTTAGTGGCCTAATATTTATTATAGACTTAATATTATAAATATGAAAAAGAGAGAGTAAGTAATATGTTGGATGAAAAAATGTGTATTCATTACATCACACTTACTGCATATTTATAGTACATATGTTATTGTACAACAACCTCATAATGCTAGGAGTATGAAATAGACAGGGTGTATGAATTCAGTAAAATTGCTCAGACATATATTGACTTTTGAGGCTACAAGATATCATAACACTCCCCCTTGGATGACAATTTTATTATATTAGAGATCACCTAGTACTGCCTTGTTAAAAACCTTTCTAAAGAAAATCCAGTGTGAAAGAACCCGTCATAATCCATCCAGACGAAGTCCATATCGATTATAAACGATTCCCAACAGTTGATTACATCGCGAGGTATTTGACCTCTATATGATACATTTTACAAACATTGCATTCGTTTTGAAAAGACAATCTTTCATTACATCTGAAGTTGACAGACATGCATACCATTTCATAATATATCCAACTATAATTGACTTAATAATGATCTTGATAAACTCAATGACTCGAATGCAACGTCTTTTGAAATATGTCATGAATGACTCCAAGTAATATCTTTAAAATGATCAAATGCACAGCGGAAGATTTCTTTCGTACCTGAGAATAAACATGCTTTCAAGTGTCAACCAAAAGGTTGGTGAGTTCATTAGTTTAGCATAAATAATCATTTCATAATTTTAATAGACCACAAGATTTCATATTTCCATTTCTCATAAACATACGTCCCATGCATAGAGATAAAAATATCATTCATATGGATTGAACACCTGGTAACCGACATTCACAATATGCATATTAGAATATCCCCATCATTCTGGGATCCTCCTTCGGACATGATATAAATTTCGAAGTACTAAAGAATCCGGTACTTTGGATGGGGCTTGTTGGGCCCGATAGATCTATCTTTAGAGTTCGCGTCAATTAGGGTGTCTGTTCCCTAATTCTTAGATTACCAGACTTAATAAAAAGGGGCATATTCGATTTCGATAATTCAACCATATAATGTAGTTATGATTACTTGTGTCTATTTTGTAAAACATTTATAAAAGTTGCGCATGTATTCTCAGTCCCAAAAATATATAAAAAGGGAATAATGAAACTCACCTAATGTATTTTGTAGTAAAAATACATACGACTATATTCAATAATGCAGGGTTGGCCTTGGATTCACGAACCTATATTATTCATATGTATATATTAAAACATATAATCGTAGAATCACATAATTTCATTTATTAATATATAATATTTATATATTATTAGTTTTATAAGATTTTATAATAATTTCCATTTAAAAAAATTGTATGTTTATTTTATATCTTAGATAATATTATATATATATATATATATATATATATATATATATATATATATATATATATATATATATATATATATATATATATATATATATATATATATATATATATATATATATATTTAGAGTGATTAATATCTATACATTTAGTTATGTTAATATATCTACATACACATATATATTTATATTCGATTAGTATTATAATTAAAGTATCATTAGTTTGTTATATATAAATATTTATGTATGTAATATTAATATTTTTATGATATATTTGTATGAAATATTAATATAATCCTAGTATATGTAACATATGTACAAGATATCTATTTGTTGAAACGATAGTTTCGATAACAATGATTTATTAATAATAATAATAATAACCTTATTAATTATGATCATACTAATAACAAGGATGATAATAATAGTTCTTGATAATAATAATACTAGTAATGTTATTAATAAGATTAATGATAACAATCATAATAATACTTAAAATGATAAGATTGCTACTACTAATAATATTGTTAATACTTATTACGATTATAATACTTACGATAATAATAATAATGATTATAACTTTAATAATAACAATAATAACAATAACAATTCAACAACAATATTAATGATGATAATAATGATAATAATAATAATAATAATAATAATAATTAATATTAATAAGTAATATTAATAATAATAGATAAGTAAGACTACATCAAAAAAAGAAATGTGAAAAAAAATAGTTGCCACGAACCAGACTCGAACACCCGACCTCTCGAACACCTGATAACATTCATAACCATTTGGGCTGTGCCCATTTTCTGAATTAAAACCAATCCTATTTCCTTTTAACCCGTATTCAACCTATCTCCTATTTCATCTTCAAGATTCAGTCGACCCATGGTATCAATTATAACATCAAAACAAATCAATTGGTTTTGGCCTTTAACAAAACAGAAATAATTTGTTGGTGTGTTTGAAATTAATTGAAACGAAAAAAAAAAATTAATATCTATCTATCCACTGGACTGCTCGTCGCTGCAGGAAAAAAAATCGATTTTTGTAAATGGTTACGTTATAGGTAAAGTTTATAACACGAAAAAGATTCACAAACCTCATTAGAAACTTCCTGAATCATTATTTTGAATTGAAACATCAATATGGTTACGAATTTTAGTTTAAACAAAAAGTTTGACTTTTGATATCATATGTTTGACTCAAAAATTGAGATTTGATATCGAAAATTTGCACTTGAAATTTTGCAGTAAAATTTCATATGGGATTTCTAATAGTTCTGCATTAATGTTTTCTGAAATTTCATTCGAATTTGGATTGTTTGAAAAAGGAAGCAAGAACAGAGGTAGGAGCTCTTATTCGGGGTTTATTTTGTTTTTAATTTTACGAATTGCATTATGGATATATGTAACATGATTGAGTACGTATTGTAATAGTTATATTTGATCAATTGAAGTCGACATGAAACAAGAATCAGACAATAAGGACACTGAATTTTTCAATCAAGTAATTAAATAAGAAAAAGAAATAAAAAGGCATAATAATTCATAACAGATTTTGGATTGTTGTTTGGAGTAGGTCATGATTTGTACTGGGAGTAAATCAACTACAAAATTAAAAGAGATTTGATGCTGAATTTGATTCTGTGATGATATAATTCTGTATTTTATTTAATTAGCATTTATAACAATAATAAATTTATAACAGATTTATTGAAAATTTGTATGTATATAATCGAAAGTTTTATGTTTATATGTATATAGCTATTCGTAGATATATATATATATATATATATATATATATATATATATATATATATATATATATATATATATATATATATATATATATATATATATATATATATATATATATATATATTAGTATTTTGTACAGTTATATGTATTTGATTATAGCCTGCTTATTTACGTAACTTAATAATAATATTAATACTAATAATAAATACATAAATAATAATAATAAGATTTATAATATTGGTAATTATGTTAATAATTTGAAAAGTAATTGTATATTAATAACAACTAATAATGATATTAATAAGAATTAATAATTCTAATTAGTTTAATAATAATAATAATAATAATAATAATAATAATAAAAATGATAACAATAATATATATATATATATATATATATATATATATATATATATATATATATATATATATATATATATATATATATATATATATATATATATATATATATATATATATTTATAATGTTATTGATAATACCACTTAATATAATACAATTATTAATTTTAATATTGTCATTAACAATAATAATGAAGTAATGATAATAATATTAACATTTATATTTTACTTGTAACTACATATAAACTTTTCATTATATAATATAGTAACCCTTATTGAATATTTATATATATATATATATATATATATATATATATATATATATATATATATATATATACTGATTATACATAGATTTCATATGTCCTTACATATAAATTCATTTTAAATCATACTTAACTATTTTGTATCTTATTTTATATATCTAGTTCAGATGTTTAAATTATATTTTATAATTTCAAATCATTACATATATTTACATTTATATATATATATATATATATATATATATATATATATATATACATACATATATTTATATATATAATATATACATATCTATTTACACACAATTGTTCGTGAATCGCCGAGAATAGTCAAGGTCAAATGAATATATGAAACAGTTCAAAAATTTTTAAGACTCAACATTACATACTTTGCTTATCGTATCGAAATCATATCAAGATTAAGTTTAAATTTAGTCGGAAATTCCCGGGTCATCACAGTACCTACCCGTTAAAGAAATTTCGTCTCAAAATTTGAGTGAGGTGGTCATGGCTTACAATAAAATGTTTTCACAACCAATATGAGTTGATAATTAGAGGTTTATCATCATTGAATAATAATGATAAAATAATTTGATTACCTGAAGCGTATGAGTAAAGCTATCGCAAAAGATTAAAATAGGAAAAGTAAAGATTCGTCTTAATTTTTGACAGAGTCAGGGTTGAATTTAGAAAATAAGGCTCGTCTTAACTTTTGACGTCGTCTTGGTTGAATTCAGAAAAATAAGGCGTGTCTTAACCTTTGACGTTGCCTTGGTTGAATTCCGGAATTCAAGGGATTTAAAGAAAATCTTCAAAATCTAAAAGATTTGAGTCTTCGGCGAATAAGGAAAATTAAGATCTCTATAATTAAATGCGATCATCTGTCTCGATTGCTTTGTCTGGTATTTCCACTATAAATCAACTCCTTCCATTTCATTATTCTCACTACTCCTATACTTTCTTCCTTAATTCATACTTCCCAAGATCAGTGAAATGCTTAATCCAGTTCTAATCCTTGATATTTTCCTGATTATCCCAGAGCAATCTGTTTACTTCTACTATGCTCTAGTGATTATTGTATTTATAATCCTCCCGTGTCTTTATATTGCCATACGTACTGATATCCACGGTTTGTAAATTATGCGTTGTTATCGGGCTTTATATCTCTCCTTATATTTCAATGTCCCCCTTTCTGTTTCCTATAATCATTGTCATCCACAGTTAATACTCCCTCCTATTTGCTGCGATTTATACTCCAATTCCTATTTCAGAGCTTTGTCCCTTCGTTTCTTCTTCTGGCAATTTGGCATCTCTTGTAATGGTCTAGAATTCGTAGATATAAGTTTCAGAATGAACGTTATTAATGTTCTAAATAAGAAGGAACGTAATAGCACAATTTGATTTGTCAAATTACCAGATTCACTGAGAATAGAACTATCAAGAATATACTTTCTTGATATGTTCAGAAGTTAAGCAGAATGACAGAGTTATGTAACATGGCACATGATGATGTTATGATCTGTGAATCATCACGTCCCATTGGAAACTCGGCATGACTTACTGTAATATAATCACGTTGATCAAGTGTCATTATATTATACTAACTCATGCATCAATCTCCAACATTACTTCAATAACATTCATATTTTAAGCTCGAAAGTTTACAGAATATAGAAACTAAGAGTTTCTATATGATGTAATACTGATAGCACGAAGAGATTAATGATTTCAGATAAGAATAGTTATAAAAAATATCTTCAAAAATATGGAGGATATTTATAATGAATGATACGATAATATCTTTGAATATTTAAGGTCAGAGGATGATGGAGACTATTGTCCACAAGGGTTTAGGGTAAGGAGCAAGATATTCGCTAAAGACTTCAGCAGTCATTGAATCATTTGGATTCTTTGAAGTCAAACTTATTCTTTGTGATTTGTCCACGGCTTTCTTAATAGTTTCGCATAATCTGCTTTTCGATATTAAATTTTCTATTGAATGTTTCCGATATAATGATACACAGGAAGCACGAAGAGGTATATAATTTCGGACGAGAATATTTATGACAATATCCTCAGAAATATCAAAAATATTGATGATGATATTTTTGAATTTCTAAGTTCGATGATTGATGGAGAAAGATTTTCCGCAAGATTTTAACATGACTTCGGAGCAAGATATTCTCTAAAGATTTTAACGGATCTAGATTTATCTGGGTTCTATGAATTTAGGGTATGTTACTTGTATTTCTCCTTGGTTTCCTTTATGGTTAGCTCAATCCGCTTTCCAGTCCCAACTTTTCTGAGCTTTTCCAACATACAAATCTTTATCATCAAACTTTCGATGATTATGGTCGTTTACGGTTATCTACAGTTTCTGCTGCTTCATTCAGCTTTTTCAACATTCAGAGTATTGATTTGTGACTGAGTGCTTTTCAGAATTTCAGAATGAGAGATCATAATTCTAAGAGATAAATGTCATATATATAACTGTTGATGTAGATATGCTGTGAGTTTTCAAAGTACTGATTGCTGATTCCCGATAATTGTTATGGCAGTTCTCGTTATAAGATGCGGATGAGTATATGATAGGGTTTCAATGAATAAATATAATGATTTATCAGAGAGATTTAAGCCAAAAAGCAACGAGGTTATTGGTACGTCTGCTGGTAATATAGTAGAATATAAAAGAATTCTCCGGTATCAAAAGGGTAATTGTATATATCAGGATTATAGTAAGGCTACTTCGAATGAAAAGTCGAAGTTGACCTGCTAGAGCTGTGACAAAATTGGCTACTTTAAAAAAAAGATCGCAAAGTTATTTTTGCTAATAAATGTCAAAGGATCTGACGCGGCTGCGTGTTAAACTTTTACTCAGTTGCCAAGAGTGTCTCAGGTGGATAACTATATGCATAAATCTTTCCTTCCGTAGATGAAGTGCGGTTGATTCATCCTATCGATTGAGGCATTTTCAAGAATCGTGAAAGGTTTGGACGCAGAATGTAATCGTGAAGATACAAATGATGTTTAAGACGAAATCAAGTGGCAAACTTGAAGGATTGTTTAGTTTCATATGTTATAATCAATATTTTAATTCATTTTTAATTGTCCAATCTTATTAGTCCACAGTCGATAGTCCACATTTGACAGTTCAATAATTCATATATAGTTTAATATATCATATTTGAATTAATTAATACGTGTCGTGACCCGTATACGTCTCAGACTCGATCACGACTCAAAGTATATATATTATTATAGAATCAACCTCAACCATGTATAGAGAACTCGATCATTAATGCATATAAAGTGTCTATGGTGATTCCAAATAATATATATAGATGCGTCGATATGATATGTCAAAACCTTGTATACGTGTCCTGATATTTAAAGTGCGTAAAATAAATAACAGAAATTAAATGACAATAAATAAAATTGCGAGAATTAAATTACGATAAAATAAATTGCGATAATTAAATGTACAAAAAGGAATTAACAGTTAGCTAGGAACAGTTAGCTAGGATTTTGTTAGCGTGGATTCTTAACAAAATTTCTCATAGTTAATTTGTTTGTTTCTAACATATTTTATTTTATCCAATGTTTTCTTCATTATGCCACTTGTCGAATTCTGATAGGTCAAAATCTAAATATGAAATTGAATGAAAAAGGTTATTCTGCGGTGAACAGATTCGTATGTCAGTGGATGTAAGTAGGATAGTAAATGACAGTTGAATCAGATTGAAAAAATGTACAGTGTAACTTATTAATGTGAAATCTAAATATTCCTCGGGTATTACCTACCCGTTAAAATATTTTCACCATTAACACTTTGTACAAAAGAATTTTTAATTACAATCCTAATGAAAACATATGTACATATATATTTTCTTCAGATGTAATCATGGATTTAATGAGTTAATATAATATTAAACTCATTTGGTTTTTGGTTAGAATTAGAATGAATAATCCCTAAATCTTTAGAGACTACATAATCGCCATGAAGAACGAAGATGATTGATGTAGAACGATACGTAGTATGATGATTTTACTCGAGGTACAGAATGAGATATTGAGGCATGGATTGTTGATGGTATTAGTGCTCTTATTGATGGTATTGTTGGTGCCGGTGATGTTGCTGAAGTTGGTACATTTTGCACCATATTCTCCGAATTGATTATTCGAGCGCGAAGTTCGTTGACTTATTACTTCAGGATAATTGTCAGTCGGAACGAGCGGATGAATAAGGTTCAGAATTGTGGATAGAATATAATCTTGTCGAGTTACCCTGGAAATGAGACTAAAAATGGTGTCTCGAACAGGTTCGCCGACAAATGCTTCAAGTTCATTGTCAAGAGGTGGATTCGGTTGGTGGAAGGGATTGCCTTCTGTGCGTTTCCATTAATTAAGTCGACTACGAACCCATTAGATGAATTGATAATGACTGATTGGTTGATTCAAGCCGATGACGCTGTTTTCGGAGCTTAGGTGAACATCTATGTCGAAATAGCTGTCGGAATAACTATCGGAATAGCTATCGGAATCTGAGGGACTCGAACTGGTTGCAGGATTCATCTCGTACGATCAGATGGAGGATTTTCGATAAGAAATAGATTATAGGATGTAGATTAGTACCCTGCAATACATAATTTACATTTGCATATAATACTAAAATCCCATAAGTTACGGAGGAATCTACGAAAGTTGTCTGGCAAAGTTACAGTAACAGATACGCTAAGATATAAAGTAGCAGATACGCTAAGATATAAATTTTGTCTATACACTATTCATGCAGTTGATAGTTAAAGCTAAGGGGTATAAAATACTATTAAATTTTACAAGGAAATACTATTAAATACGATACAATTTTACACAAGATATTTATTTATTTAGAGAATGGATATATACTTAAACCTTGCTACAACACTTATAGGCAGTGTACCTAATCGTACAGTAGTGTAGTTTTTAGTAAGTCCGGTTCGTTCCACATGGAAAATCTTTTAATCAAAGCGTAACGCTATATTAGTTTAATTTATAAAAATACAAATATATATATATATATATATATATATATATATATATATATATATATATATATAAGTAATATTATTATTATAAAGGGGGATTTTTACCGTTTAATGACCGGTTTGTCGATTTTAAAACTTTAGTCGCAGTTAAAATAAAATGTAAAATATTAAATAAATAAAAGACTTAATTTAAAGCGTAAAGTAAATAACGATAATGAAATTGCGATAAATAAAAGTGCAATAAAATAAACTTGCGATAATTAAAAAGTGCGATAATTAAAAGTGCAATTAAATACGATAACAATAAATAAAAGTGCGATAATTAGAAGTGCAATTAAATATAAAATAAAGGAAATTAAATATGAAATAAAAGAATTATGCTTATTTAAACTTTCGTAATCATGATGTTTGACGTGTTGATTTTAGTTTTATGCCCATGGGTTAATTTTCCTTTGTCCTGGATTATTTAATATGTCCGTCTGGTTTTTGTCCATAACAGTCCATCAGTCATAAATATAAAGTGCGAGTGTCCTTGTCAAATTATCCTTATACCCGAAGTCAAATATTCCAACTAATTGGGGACTTAAACTGTAACAAGATTTTAATACTTCGTTTAATAATTACACCAGGATGTCGACTGAGTGTAACCCAAGGTTTTAATACTTTGTTAACAATTATGCCAAGTGTCCTTGTACATAATTTTACCCCTGTTTTAATAATTCTAGTGGCTATTAATCCATTCCCGTGTCCGATTAAATGAACGATTATTCGTATATATAAATACCCCGCCCATCTTGTCCGATTGAGTGTATATGGTTATTTATAGGGACGTTCAATTGTAAATCTTTATATTAAAATTAACAAACTATCATTTAGTTAAACAAATATAAAGCCCATTAATAGCCCATAGTCTAATTTCCACAAGTGTCGTTCTTTTGTCCAAAACCCAATTATGGTACAAAGCCCAATTACCCAATTTTAATATTTTTAGCCCAACATCATGATTACTTCGGATTAAATAAGCATAATAATAACTTAGCTACGAGACATTAATGTAAAAAGGTTGAACATAACTTACAATGATTAAAAATAGCGTAGCGTTACACGGACAGAATTTCGACTTACACCCTTACAACATTCGCTAATATACCCTTATTATTAGAATTAAAATTAAAATTAAAATTAATATATAAATTATAAAAATAAATATTACGTATAGATAGATGGATGGATATATGGATATTTTTGCGACCAAACTGCGTTTGCTTTTATAGGGATTTGAGTCCAGGGGAGCTCCGCGAGTCGCGGTTCTTTTAGTCTTCGAACTCCGCAAGTCGTGGAGTTCGTTTTTACAGCTCACTCAGCCTTGGCTCTTTGTTTGCCGACAGATTTAAATATAAATATAATATATAAATAATTTTTAAGAATTATTTAAATATTATATTATATTTATGTGCATAGTTGACTTGTAATTTTTAGTCCGTTGCGTCGAGCGTTGAGAGTTGACTCTGGTCCCGGTTCCGGATTTTCGAACGTCCTTGCGTACAATTTAATATCTCGTACTTTGTGTTTTGAATCTTGTACTCTTGTAATTTTGAGACGTTTCTTATCAATAATTGGAACCTCTTTGATTGTATTTTGTACTTTTGAGCTTTTTGGTCATTTGCGTCTTCAATTCGTCGAATCTGCCTTTTGTCTTCACCTTTTATTATTTAAACGAATATCACTTGTAAATAGAACAATTGCAACTAAAAGCTTGTCTTTCTTGAGGAATAATACTATGAAATATATGTTCGTTTTTAGCATTATCAAATATTCCCACACTTGAGCGTTGCTTGTCCTCAAGCAATATAGTCTTGAAATACTAGAATCATTTCTTTATTCTTCATACTTTGTACATCAGGGATTTCTATATGACGGTATAAACAATGGTAGTAACGATATGGTTTACAGTCCCACATGACTATAAAATTTAGATCCATTAAGAAAATTGGATCTTTATGAAAACATTTGATATTTTGAAAATTTTAATCTAGCTTTTACCCTAGATAAGTTTTCAGGAATAACCCTTCACTGGTGTTTGCAAAATATTTTTGTGGGTTTGGTGGATTTCAGATTTGAATATTTTAGCTCAAAACTTGCGGTTTTGTGTCACCCACTTGCTAACCTTGTATTAGGAAAGCAACACGTCCAGTATACTTGCTCCGTATATTACCTTTCGGTAAACTACCGTCCGGTTGTAAAGGAAAGCATTGAACAAGCAACTGTTAAGGCAATGTCCCCTGACATGCTTTTAATTATGGTCTATAACGTGTCGGACGCAATTACTATCCTTGGTAGGAGCAATAGTAAAGCTCACCCTTATGATTTTCCGGTCTGGCACAAGGTCCTGTCTTTGACCATGCTATGCGACCACCGTTCTTACGGTTGACACCCGATTTGGTTCAGGTGACCTAATGAATTCCAGGTGAATTCCTAGGATTTTACGTTCAAAGGTAATGAACGCATTGAAAATGGGTTTTCAGAAAATAAATCGGTTTATAATTTGATCAAAATATTTTTTTGTTCAAACTCGAGTTTAGATATCATTGAATTCCATGAGTTTGAATTCTCAATCTTTAAGGTCAATCTCAAGGATTGAGTAATATCAGTCTTAAAAACTAATTTTTGATCTTTAAGGAGATTATCCTTTCTGGGGATCTGATTCATTAGTCTTATCCAGCTAATTTGCACGGTGCCCCCCATTTTACGAGATAAATCCTTCTCATAGTTAGGATAAATCTGACCACTTGGCGACCCTGTTTTATGCTGAGGTCCGTGGATTTCCTGCTGATTTTAGTGATGACTTTTCTAGGTTTTTCGTCAACCTACAGCTGGTCTGGACGACAACTTCCTGACCTAAATCAAGAAGTGCGTTTCTTTTTCGGAAGACTTTACTTCCTTTTAATGATGGAATTGATTCATTGTGTAGATCCATCTCTTCTTTTCTTTCATCGGGTAAAACAGTTTAGTTTAGTCCAAAGCAGAAGTATTTTCAGTTATTTGTTACAGAAATATGTGACATATGTTTAAAATATCTTGGTAAATTTTCCCACACTTGGCTTTTATTTTCCTTTTTATTATCCTCTATTCCATTTTAAATGAAGTTTAACATTTTGGTTTGTTTCTCAATTTATGTCATTTCCGAGGTAACAATAATTTCGGTGTTAAAACCTAGTTTTATCATTCATAAATATGTATAAACATGATTTTGAGTTCATTTAATTGAAAATTTTGAAAAATTTTACTAGAATTGGGTAGTCAGTATATAAGACTAAGGCTGTTCTTTATTATCAGAGAGCACTAGATTCTAATACAACTACTGCTTTACTAGTATTTTTAATGGTAACCAAGTGTTTAAGATAAAAATCCGAAAGAATTTAACCCCTTCCCACACTTAAGATCTTGCAATGCCCTCATTTGCAAGAAATCAGTAACAATTTAAATTATTGAGGGTGATTTGTGTCACACCCCCAGTTAGGGCCTGGGTGAAATGTGACTTAATATCAAATCAACCAACATATTATAATATACGAGAACAATACTAAATGATAAAACAAACTTTATTGAGCACGCAGCGGAAAATGAAACGTAGTTACAATGATAGGAGTAACAATAATGGAAATGTTCATATGCAGAAGTAATAAATGCGATATCTCTTGATCCTATGTCCAAGTAGCATCACATAAGCAGTAAGTATAAGAGCTTGAATCAAACAGCACCTGAGACAAAACATGCTAAAGTGTTAACCAAAAGGTTGAGTGAAGTTCATAGGTTTAACAAATAACTTTGACCGTTTGTTTTAGACCACAAGATTTAATTTGTAAGGTTGATCTCCCGCAGGATCAAAAAGTTATGCCAGTGCGTGATATTTAGACTAAACGTTCAAGTTTGCCCCATGACAAGTTGTGTCTGTCCTTGTCGGTTTAAATTTCATTATCAAGTAATACAAAGACTGAGTCAAATGTATCGGGGACGTTACTCCCGATAGGCCTACCCCCAATAAATAAGCATGCCGCAGCACTTAAAAATATCACTGTAGGGACTTAGTCGGACATAGCCGGGTATAGCATAGTTTTAGCAGTTGGTACTTGTGTCTAAATTGTAAATAGTAAAAGCAGCATGTGTCTCACCCCAAATAAGTTAAATAAGTTTGCTAGCAATAAAGAGTGGGGCTATGAATTCACCTTAGTAAGTAGAGAGAGAGTTATTCCTCGGAATAAAGAGTTGAACGAGTGAGCAGGAAAGTCAACCTATTGACATTTAAGAGTAGTTAAGTGTTTTGCCCATGTTTAAGTTTAAGTATGTGTTTAAGTATAGTTTCTTTTACTAAGTTTCTATTCCTAGTAAGTTACTATTTTTATAATGTTTCCATTTTTAGAAAGTTTCTTATTTTACTAAGTTTCTATGACTATAGAGTTTCTACTTTTATGAGTGTTTTTCATTTTAGGATACTTGCCGTATTAGATAAGCTTCCAATCACCCCTTTCCCTTCGAATGGCTAATTTAGATCTAGGGGCTTGAGCCATAGGACCCTTTAAATCGGAAGTCCAAACCCTCTGCCTAGAATCTCGTAGAAACCATTCGTCAAGAAAGTTCGAAGATCTATACATCTCTAATACATATCCCAAAATATTTTTGTGCTACAATATAAGTAGTAGGTTATAGGTGCTAGTAATAGTAATAGTGTATACATGTTAAGTACTAGTATAAGTAGTATTAGGGTTTAAGGTTTTAATATGTATATGTATATATAATTCGTATATATACATAAAAATATTTTTTTTTTACATGTATATATGTATATATAAATCTAGGAGTGTTTATGTATATACTTATGAATAACAAGTTTATAATATGAATATGAATTAACAAAGATTAAAGTTTATGTAAATAGTTTAGGGTTTATGTTATACCTTTGAAGATTCAAGATAATTAACAAAGAAAAGATGAACACGATGAAGATGGAAGATCAAAGCCTTAAAAATCTTGAAGAACTCCTTGAAGATTCTTGAAGAACACGAAGAACAAGCTTGAAGATCCGAATACCACAAGAGAGGGAGAGGGAGAGATTGTTTTTGAGAGAGGATTTTGGTGTGATTTGTGAATGAGAAACTAGGAGTTTATATAGTGCAAGTATTAGAGTGTTAGTCAACATAAGGATGTTCTAATTAATGATTTTATTTTATTTTATAATTTTTAGTCAACAATAGGTGGTACTAGTTTATATATATATTATTTTAATTTTTAGTCAACATAAGGATGTAATTGTTTAAGATTCTTTAGTCTCATTATTATTACTATTATTATTTTTTTACATTTACTACATGATAAGTATTATTTTCTTTTTACTAATTCATGACTTGTATATATTTAGTTCTCAATTGTTTTATTATTTATATAAATGTCAATTTTTATTTATTACTTATAGGTTATCAGTTATAATATTACATAAATGCATAAATTTTAATTAGCAGTGAGTGTCGACTAACAGTTTATTATTTTCATCTTTTATTAACTTGTCAATTATTGCACAAAGTTAATTAATATGTTTTCTAACTCTTAATACTTAACAATTGTTGATTAAAGTTTAATCATTAAGTTTTGATTATATTGTTTGGGCATTTAATATTGGAAAAATATATAATGGAAAAATGAGGGTCGTTATAGTACCTCCCCGTTATTGAAAACTTCGTCCCGAAGTTTTTAGGTAGTTTTCTCGTTTGCATCAGCAGTTGAGAAGAGATGGGGATATTTCCGTTTCATATGGTCTTTGCGTTCCCAGGTATATTCGGGGCCTCTACGCGAATTCCACCGGACTTTAACGATAGGTATATTGCTTTTACGCGTTTGTTTGACCTCTCCTTCCATGATTTCTATAGGTTCTTCAACGAAGTGCATTTGCTCATCAATGCGGACATCATCCAGAGGAATAACGAGTGTGTCATCGGCAAGACACCGTTTAAGATTTGAGACATGAAACACATCATGTACTTGACTAAGTTCGGTTGGCAGTTCTAATCGGTATGCCACGGGACCGACTCTTTCAGTGATTGTGAATGGTCCAACATATCGTGGACTGAGTTTACTTCGCTTACCGAAGCGGACAACACCTTTCCAAGGGGATACTTTCAACATGACTTTATCTCCAACTTGGTATTCGATGTCTCTTCGTTTCTTATTGGCATAGCTTTTCTGTCGGCTACGGGCAGTTTCTAAACGTTGCTTGATTTGAACGATCTTTTCGGTAGTTTCCTGAATAATTTCAGGACCAGTTAAATGTCTGTCCTCAAGTTCATCCCAACACAAAGGAGATCTACACTTCCGTCCATATAAAGCTTCAAAAGGTGCAGCCTTAATGCTGGAGTGATAACTGTTATTATAAGAAAATTCAACCAAAGGTAGATGTCTATCCCATCCTTTGCCGAAATCGATTGCACAAGCACGTAGCATATCCTCCATAGTTTGAATGGTTCGTTCACTTTGACCATCGGTTTGCGGATGATAAGCTGTACTCATGTCGAGTTGAGTTCCAAGAGCAGATTGTAAAGTTTTCCAAAATCTAGAAACAAATCGACTATCGCGATCAGAAATGATCGAGATAGGAACACCATGACGTGAGACGATTTCTTTAATATAAAGCTGTGCTAATCTCTCCATCTTGTCGGTTTCCTTGATTGGTATGAAATGTGCAGATTTAGTAAGACGATCAACTACGACCCAAATAGTATCGTTACCGTTCGAAGTCTTAGGTAACTTAGTAACGAAGTCCATAGTGATACCTTCCCACTTCCACTGCGGAATGTCGGGTTGTGTCAACAGACCAGAAGGCTTTTGATGTTCGGCCTTGACTTTCAAACAAGTGAGACACTTACTAACATAAGTAGCAATATCGGCTTTCATGTTAGGCCACCAGTAGAATTCCTTCACATCGTGATACATCTTACTGGAACCGGGATGGATAGAATATCTAGTCTTATGTGCTTCATCCAAGACTAGTTCGCGAAGATTACCAAAACGAGGAACCCAGATTCTATTGCCAAAGTACCGTGTACCATTAGCTTTCACTTGAAGTTGGTTCTCAAAACCAATAGGTCCTTCACCTTCGATAAGTGTCGGTCTAATAGCTTCCAATTGAGCTTCACAGATTCGTGAAATAAGATTCGATTTGATTTTTAGGTTTAAAGCACGAACACGTTTAATATCGTCTTTTCGACTAAGGGCATCGGCAACTACATTCGCCTTGCCAGGATGATATTTCAGCTCACAATAATAATCGTTCAATGTCTCGAGCCATCGACTTTGCCTCATATTCAGCTGTTTTTGATCAAAGATGTGTCGAAGACTTTTATGGTCAGTGTACACCGTAAAGTGATTACCATAGAGATAATGTCTCCATATCTTTAATGCAAATACCACGGCACCTAACTCTAGGTCATGTGTGGTATAGTTTACTTCATGTTTCTTCAACTGTCTAGATGCATAGGCGATAACCTTCTCTCGTTGCATTAAAACACAACCAAAGCCATGCTTTGAGGCATCGCAGTAAACAACAAAGTCGTCGGTACCTTCAGGTAAAGAAAGAATCGGGGCTGTGGTCAACTTCTCCTTCAGAATCTTGAAAGCAGATTCCTGTTCTTCGAACCACTCAAATTTCTTCCCTTTTTGAGTCAGCTTTGTAAGAGGTTTGGCAATGAGAGAAAAATCTTTTATAAACCTTCGATAGTAACCGGCAAGTCCCAAAAATTGACGAATATGCTTTGCAGTCTTTGGTATCTCCCAGTTCTGAATAGCAGTAATCTTAGCTGGATCGACATGTATTCCGTTTCTATCAACAACATGTCCGAGAAATTGTACGGTTTTGAGCCAAAACTCGCACTTAGAAAATTTAGCATAAAGTTGTTCCTTTCGTAAGAGTTCAAGAATCATGCGCAAATGTTGCTCATGCTCTTTCTCATTCTTCGAATAGATCAAGATGTCGTCAATGAATACGATGACAAATTTGTCAAGATACGGTTTACAAACACGATTCATGAGGTCCATGAACACGGCAGGAGCATTAGTTAAACCAAAAGGCATGACACAGAATTCATAGTGCCCATAACGAGTGCGAAAAGCAGTCTTAGGAATATCGGATTCCTTGACCTTGAGTTGGTGATAACCGGATCTTAAATCAATCTTTGAATAAACACTTGACCCTTGAAGTTGGTCAAATAGATCATCAATACGTGGCAACGGATAACGGTTCTTGATAGTAAGCTTGTTAAGTTCGCGGTAATCAATGCACATCCTTAATGTACCATCCTTCTTTTTAACAAACAGAATAGGAGCTCCCCAAGGGGACGAGCTTGGACGAATGAAACCTTTATCCAATAGTTCTTGGAGTTGGTTGGATAATTCCTTCATTTCGGAAGGTGCTAAACGGTATGGTGCTTTAGCAACAGGAGCAGCACCAGGAGTTAAATCAATTTGGAATTCAACTTGTCGAGGAGGTGGAATACCCGGAAGATCTTCGGGAAACACATCGGGAAAGTCTTTAACTACTGGTACATCTTCAATTCGCTTCTCTTTCGATTCAATCAGATTAACGTGGGCTAGAATAGCTGGATAACCTTTCATAAGGTATTTGCGGGTTTTAATACAGGAGATAATATTGAGATTGGAACCACTCTTTTCACCTTGGATAATAAGAGTCTCTCCATTTCCTAATGGAACATGAACGGTTTTATCGTAACACATGATCGCAGCTCTTAATGGACGTAACCAATCCATTCCAACTACGACATCGAAACTTCCTAGCTCGACCGGCAAAAGGTCTATCTTAAATTCTTTGCTGGCTAAGATTAGGTTGCAGTTTTTATAAATTTTATCAACTTTCATGATCTTTCCATTGGCTACTTCTACTAATCGTTTAGTTTCTAAGGGTTGAGGCTTTTCAGTAAATAGGGTACAAAATTCATTAGATACGTAACTTCGGTCGGCACCAGTATCGAATAAAATAGTTGCGTAGCAATTATTGACGAGATACGTACCCGTGATGACCTCATCTTCATCTCGGGCTTCAGCAGCAGTAATAACAAATGCACGACCCTTTGCAGCAGTAGTATTGGCTCCAGTAGCAGGATTATCTCTCTTCTTAGGGCAATTTGGACTAATGTGTCCCTTTTCCCCACAAGTATAACAAGTAGGAGGAGCTTTGGCAGGAACAATAGATTTATTCTTTAGAGGAGTCCTACACGTCTTAGCTACGTGTCCCACTTTCTTACACAACGAACAAGTGGCAGTGCACTGCCCCGGGTGATGCCTTTCACAACGAACACAAAAAGGATAAGTGCCCTTATAATTCGTCCTTGTACTATCCATAAGCTTTTTACTAACATTCTGAGTTGAACCTTGAGACGGCTCAAACTTCCTCTTACCATCATTACCCTTGGTTTCAACTTGCTTATTGGCCGACGCCCTTCTTCTCTTGGCCAACATGAGATTTTGTGCCATGAGAATCACAGCATCCAAAGTAACCTTCTCAGCAGCAATAACATTCCCTTGAACATCCTCGGGAAGACCTTCAATATACCGCTCAATTCTTCTAGCTTCAGTAGGAAACATTTCAGGACATAGAGTAGAAAGCTCCAGATAACGATTGGTATAATTCTCAATGTCAGTACCCTTGACCCTGAGTTCCCAGAACTCAGCTTCAAGCTTCTGAACTTGACTCCTTGGGCAGAATTTGTTGACCATCATACTTTTGAGTTCGTCCCATGGAATTGCATTAGCATTATCAATTCCTACGGACTTGGCATAAGCAGTCCACCAAGTTAAAGCATTACCACCCAACGAGCTAGTGGCATACTTTACTCGATCATCATCACCACAGTTGCAAATACGGAAAATAGATTCCATCTTTTCGAACCAACGAACTAGTTCGACAGCTTCTTCGTTTCCCTTAAAAGCGGGAGGGTGACAGTTTGTAAAGTCCTTGTAGGAACAAGGTTTTGGTTGAGTATTAGCATGATTAGCTTGGGCGTTGCCTTGGGCAGCAGCGAGTAACTGTTGGAATTGCTCAGTAGTTAACACAACGTTGTTAACGGTAGGTGCAGCTGAACGAACCATGATGTCACTACATAAAAGTGAACATATGTTTGATAAGTTTAACAAGTTATAAGTTTGAGTAATCACAAGTATGAATAAACTAAAGTATTGATATCGCATGATATTAATAAAACACTTTATATTATTAGAACGAGGCATTAAATAAGCCTTTATTACACGATTCGGAAATAGAAATTGTTTAAGGCACAGCCTTTACATAGATGGAAAATAGGAAAAAAATAACTAGGAAATATTAAGATTGAAGTAGTCTTCATATTTCGTCTCCAACCTTCTTCATAAACTCCTCAACTTTCTCATTTTTCGACTTTTGTTTCTCATAGAGATACTCGAAGTTGTCATAAAGGTTGGTAACACGACTGTTTACGGCATTAGTGTTGTACTCTCTTATGGCAAGTTGTTCGTCGACTCGACCTTTCTCCATTTTCATTCGGACATCAACATCCTCTTTGAGGTAAGCAAGTGATTGCTTTCCCCAGCGAGTGTTGCGTTCTTCCTCGCACTTTAGCATCAGCAACTCCTTTCTTAGCTCGACGTTTTCTTTCATAAGTTTCTTCATTCGACGATCCACTCTTTCCATGTGGCGAAGTAGACCTCCAATGTTTCTCTCGGTATCGTTTCGTAATCTCATGATTTCATACTTAGAACCATCATAAAAAGGAGATCGGGCTCTCTTCCTTGATGGACCAACTTCTTCATGCCTTTTTCCCTTATCTTGGGTTCTCGGAGTTGGGTAGTATTGAGGAGACCCATGTGAATCTAAAATAGTATTCGGGCTATAATTCAGTGGTGGTGAAGTAGGACTATAAAGAGGACTTCGAACTGGTCTCGAAGTTGAAGAGTGTCCAACACCTACTTCGGTGGTAGGGTTGTGAGTTGCTTTGTTGGGCTTGTTAACGCTTGAGCTTGACATCCTATCATTAGGAAAGAGACCTTGATTAGAATCTTTGAGTCAAGTTTATTAAAGCATAATTGTTAAGATTATACGACAATCCTAAGTGCTTTAAGTCCAAGGCAGGAAAGGTTATAGTTTCCTAGATTGCTAAGGCACCCTAGCTAACAAGTAAGGCACACATAAAAATGCAATCCTGGTTCTCTATAACAGCCTGGTTTGCTCTGATACCAATCTGTCACACCCCCAGTTAGGGCCTGGGTGAAATGTGACTTAATATCAAATCAACCAACATATTATAATATACGAGAACAATACTAAATGATAAAACAAACTTTATTGAGCACGCAGCGGAAAATGAAACGTAGTTACAATGATAGGAGTAACAATAATGGAAATGTTCATATGCAGAAGTAATAAATGCGATATCTCTTGATCCTATGTCCAAGTAGCATCACATAAGCAGTAAGTATAAGAGCTTGAATCAAACAGCACCTGAGACAAAACATGCTAAAGTGTCAACCAAAAGGTTGAGTGAAGTTCATAGGTTTAACAAATAACTTTGACCGTTTGTTTTAGACCACAAGATTTAATTTGTAAGGTTGATCTCCCGCAGGATCAAAAAGTTATGCCAGTGCGTGATATTTAGACTAAACGTTCAAGTTTGCCCCATGACAAGTTGTGTCTGTCCTTGTCGGTTTAAATTTCATTATCAAGTAATACAAAGACTGAGTCAAATGTATCGGGGACGTTACTCCCGATAGGCCTACCCCCAATAAATAAGCATGCCGCAGCACTTAAAAATATCACTGTAGGGACTTAGTCGGACATAGCCGGGTATAGCATAGTTTTAGCAGTTGGTA
Organism: Rutidosis leptorrhynchoides; assembly: GCF_046630445.1. Classification (NCBI taxonomy): domain Eukaryota; kingdom Viridiplantae; phylum Streptophyta; class Magnoliopsida; order Asterales; family Asteraceae; genus Rutidosis; species Rutidosis leptorrhynchoides. The sequence continues at coordinate 217,804,106 of NC_092341.1, read as the reverse complement.
CTTGTGTCTAAATTGTAAATAGTAAAAGCAGCATGTGTCTCACCCCAAATAAGTTAAATAAGTTTGCTAGCAATAAAGAGTGGGGCTATGAATTCACCTTAGTAAGTAGAGAGAGAGTTATTCCTCGGAATAAAGAGTTGAACGAGTGAGCAGGAAAGTCAACCTATTGACATTTAAGAGTAGTTAAGTGTTTTGCCCATGTTTAAGTTTAAGTATGTGTTTAAGTATAGTTTGTTTTACTAAGTTTCTATTCCTAGTAAGTTACTATTTTTATAATGTTTCCATTTTTAGAAAGTTTCTTATTTTACTAAGTTTCTATGACTATAGAGTTTCTACTTTTATGAGTGTTTTTCATTTTAGGATACTTGCCGTATTAGATAAGCTTCCAATCACCCCTTTCCCTTCGAATGGCTAATTTAGATCTAGGGGCTTGAGCCATAGGACCCTTTAAATCGGAAGTCCAAACCCTCTGCCTAGAATCTCGTAGAAACCATTCGTCAAGAAAGTTCGAAGATCTATACATCTCTAATACATATCCCAAAATATTTTTGTGCTACAATATAAGTAGTAGGTTATAGGTGCTAGTAATAGTAATAGTGTATACATGTTAAGTACTAGTATAAGTAGTATTAGGGTTTAAGGTTTTAATATGTATATGTATATATAATTCGTATATATACATAAAAATATTTTTTTTTTACATGTATATATGTATATATAAATCTAGGAGTGTTTATGTATATACTTATGAATAACAAGTTTATAATATGAATATGAATTAACAAAGATTAAAGTTTATGTAAATAGTTTAGGGTTTATGTTATACCTTTGAAGATTCAAGATAATTAACAAAGAAAAGATGAACACGATGAAGATGGAAGATCAAAGCCTTAAAAATCTTGAAGAACTCCTTGAAGATTCTTGAAGAACACGAAGAACAAGCTTGAAGATCCGAATACCACAAGAGAGGGAGAGGGAGAGATTGTTTTTGAGAGAGGATTTTGGTGTGATTTGTGAATGAGAAACTAGGAGTTTATATAGTGCAAGTATTAGAGTGTTAGTCAACATAAGGATGTTCTAATTAATGATTTTATTTTATTTTATAATTTTTAGTCAACAATAGGTGGTACTAGTTTATATATATATTATTTTAATTTTTAGTCAACATAAGGATGTAATTGTTTAAGATTCTTTAGTCTCATTATTATTACTATTATTATTTTTTTACATTTACTACATGATAAGTATTATTTTCTTTTTACTAATTCATGACTTGTATATATTTAGTTCTCAATTGTTTTATTATTTATATAAATGTCAATTTTTATTTATTACTTATAGGTTATCAGTTATAATATTACATAAATGCATAAATTTTAATTAGCAGTGAGTGTCGACTAACAGTTTATTATTTTCATCTTTTATTAACTTGTCAATTATTGCACAAAGTTAATTAATATGTTTTCTAACTCTTAATACTTAACAATTGTTGATTAAAGTTTAATCATTAAGTTTTGATTATATTGTTTGGGCATTTAATATTGGAAAAATATATAATGGAAAAATGAGGGTCGTTATAATTTGTGTGAAAATGATTAAATTTTACCAAAGTTTCCAAACATATTGGCGTTTGTTTGCTGAATGATAAATGGTGCATATCATTTGTTCATTCCATCTTGTTGTTATATCACATTTATTTTGCATCTTGTCGTCAAAATTAGTTGCTTTTGCTGAACTTAATGCCAGTCTTTGAAAATGTGTTGTTTTACCCTGTTGTGTACATAAGATAAACTGCAAACATATATACATATTTTTGAAGTTTGGTATATTACCCCACATTCAAACATTATTAAAATCTAAAAATAAAAATTAGTAAATTATAAAAACTAATACAATTCCAACATAAGTATTAAATGTATCAACATTACAAATTATAAAATAAATAAAACTAAGTAGACTAGGGATGATACTGATACCAGTAGGGGTTCCATGCATAACCATATGTGTTATAAAATGCTTCGGCTGGGTTATACGTAGGATACGGTGGTTGGATCTCTATAGACCAGGGAGGAAATACGGGCGATGGAGTAGGAATATAGTTTCTACCTATTTGTTGGCAATAAGCTATGATTTGGTTTTCATGAACTTTCCAATCTTCAAATGCTCGATGTCTAGCATTTTTGTACTCTTGTGAAGCTATAAACCTTTGCATTTCTGTCATTTCATTTCCCCCTCCCACATTACCTTGCTGTTGGTTTCTCTCAACCTGTGGATGTCTACCATGGTATTGTACTGCGGCGTTATTTCGCCTCTTCAAAACCTTCGCACCATGATATACATTTAAACCTATTGTATCGCGAGGTTCTGGTTCTTCGATTAATAATCCCCCCGACTTATATCCACACTGAGATATTCAGCAATCAAAGTAATAAATATACCACCTCCTATTATGCTATGCGGTCTCATCCCCCTAACCATAGCTGATAAATAATAACCCACACAATAAGGTATACTTACAGCACTTTGTGGGTCTCGAATACACATGTGGTAAAACAAATCCTGTTCATTTACCTTTTCTTTTTTCTTACCTCGTTGTGTAATCAAATTGGCTAAAAACCTATGAATTACTCTTAACTCTGCTCTATCTATATCCAAATAAGAGTAATTTCCCCCTTTAAATCGGTGATGGCTAGTCATTTGACTCCATACACCATGCGTATCAAAATTTTCATCAATTTTCCTACCATTTAATATCAATCCTCTACAATCGGCAGATGCTAACTCCTCAGGCATATATATACGTAACGCCTGAGCCATGTCTAATAAAGACATGTGGCGCATCGAACCTCCTAACAAAAATCTAATAAAAGATCGATCGGTTAAACTAACTACCCGATCATTTATTTCTATACTACACAATAATTCTTCACACCATACTTTATATATAGGTCTACGCATGTTGAATAAACGTACCCAATCGTTAAAAATAGAATTACCATACCTCTGTGTAAGTAATTCCCTAATTGGCCCGGCCAATTCTACAGATTCTAATGGTTCCCATTCTATTACCCTAGGTACTTCAACAGCTTTAGAATGAAGAGTATGCAAGCCCCTTTGGTATTTTGGATAATCTATCCAACGTCTGTCAAATCTCAAGTTCGGGTGCAAATCTTCCAAGTGCATATCTGAAAATGTCATAACTGGATGAGGTATATCTTGTTTATAATAGCTATCAACATCCTGTTGTTCCGCATTCTCAGGAGGAGCATTGCGAGCCTGGGATGAAGATTCACCCCTTTCAGTCTGCAAAACACATCAAACACAATTTTTGTGCATCCAAATATGTATTAGTGTCAGCAAAATCATCAATCAAAATAATTACAATGACATGTTCAATTTATATCAAACTTAAGCTCATTTTCATATTTTCATCAAATCTACACTTTTTCAAATAAGCATATACGAAAATGTTCGCCAAGTTTATAAGCATTCAACTCAAATAACATGTCAAAATAATCATCACTAGCAATTAAACAAGTTTCAAATGGCATTATCTCTTAAAAATCAAGTTCATGAATTTTAGACTTGAAAAAGTCCACTTTAATTCTCAAAATCATGTTTAGGCTCAAAGTTTGAATCATTTAACTACCTAAATATGTTACATTACTTAATTTAGCAACAATTCATGACAAAAATCGGCCATAACCTGTTTATATCATAAAGGCCCAAATTTGCTCAAGAACGCAAACCCTAGATTACTCAAAATTTGAAGTTTAAGGCATCTAATCATGTTAAATAGCATCAATCTAGGTTATACAAGCATAATACATAAGCAATTTAAGCATAATTACACTAAAAAGTATCAAAATCGAATTGGGGGAAAAAATTGCTCAAGAACACCAATTTTCGGATTAAATGGTGTTTAGGTGTAGAAATTTACCGTTTTTCTTGAGTAATTCCTTGATAGCATCCTTCTCAACATGATTTTAGTAAAAGATTTGATGAAAAACGGTGAAAAATTGTGAATTTCGGAGGTTTTAGTGTGTGTTTTTCGGGTGTTTTATTCGCAGTTTTTGTGGATGGGGAAGGGGACTGATCAGTTCAGCTCGTTATATTTTTTTTCTGGATTTTAGTCCCTCCGTGAGTCGTGGCATATTTACCCTTCAAACTCCGCGAGTCGCGGAGTTTGTATTTTTTTTTAAACATCTTATACTAATTAAAACAATTAAGTAATTAATTTTAAAATTTTGTTTCCCTTGTTATTTAGGATGAGGTCGCTTCGGAACGATGTCCTAGTCCGTCCCTCGACAAAATTTTAAAATTTGTCTTTTTCAAGCGATTGCTTTAAAAGCTTAGATTTTTGGGTTTTTTTAATGTTTTTGGCATACTTTAATTCAATAAGATTAAAAATAATGATAATAAAAGTTCTCGTCCCTCCCTCGGGTAAAGCAATTTCGGTTCAAAGACCTAGTCTTCAACTCACGACGAATTTTAAAAATCATATTTTTAACTTAGCGAAATAAAGTAAATTTTTGTTTTTAAATTTACACCAAACTTAAATTTAAAATGCATAAAATTAAGAATTCATATAATAAAAATTAAAAATTCACACCAAACTTATATTATATTTTTGTTTTTAAACATACAAACTTATATTAAAAAGATTAATTTTTCAAATATTTACAATTTTAAATATATTAATTTTAAAAAGTTTACAATATTATTTTAATTTTTATATATTAATTTTTTTAAAACATGGTAAAATTAAAAATCTTTTTGGCTTTTATCCCACTTTAATCAATCAAATATTATCAAAAATATACGCCCCTCTTTCCGGTAAAGTAATTTCGGTTCCATGACCTAATTTAACTCATGACGACTTTTTGAAATATTTTGGGTTGATTGATTAAAGATATTTATACCTTAAGAATAAACGTTAAATTTCGCAGTGATGTAATAAATTTTTGAATGATATCAATAATTTCGGTCGCCAAACCTAATTTTATTCAATACCAATTTAATACTTTATAACGAACAAATTAGCGTTTATTATCAAAAGGTTAAAAATAAAAAAATTAAGAAATAAAAACTGTACAGACTTACCTGTGAGATATTATTCTTAGTTATATGATCTATCCCATTCATAAGATAGTCGGTTTAATTGGTTTTCCATGGGTACATAGGCGTAACCTCGAGCATTCAGTGTTTTTTCTTCTAAACATATGAACGGTCCGTCTCTGTATAAAGTAACAAATTCGGTGTTTGAATAGGTTTGATTATTTGAACATTTACTTCCATGTGGCCATTTTCCGCATTTGTGACATCTTTCTAGGTGTCGTGCTCTTCTTTTCGTTGCGGATTTTGATTTTCCTTTACCAAATTGTAACTTATTATCTTCGCATCTGGATTCTTTTCTTACTCCGTCCAATCTTTCTCTGATTACTGATACTATTTCACTCGGAAGTGTGTCATTATTACGTTTAGTGATCAAAGCGTGTAGCATTAGACCATGGTTTAGTTCGCAGGAAGTCTTCATTTCGTAAAAACCTAAAAAAATAAAAATTCAGAATGGGGGGAGAAGACTAGTTCTTTAGGGTCTGCTAGGGAAAGACCATTCGGTTCCATTTTCAAGAACTACACGAAAACAGACAATCTAACTCTAACAGAAATACATATTATCCTTTAAAGACTTGATTCTCCCCACACTTAGTTGTGGTATTGAAATTGTGATTAACTTCATTGTCAACTTCCATTGGACTATCTATGTACTGTTTAACTCTGTGACCATTAACCTTAAATTCAATCCCATTTGAATTTATTAATTCTATCGTTCCGTATGGGAAAACGCTTTTGACTATGAATGGTCCAGACCATCTTGATTTCAATTTTCCAGGAAATAGCTTGAATCGTGAATTGAAAAGAAGAACTCTGTCTCCTTCTTTAAATTCTTTTGAACTTCTGATTCTTTTATCATGCCATTTCTTCGTTCTTTCTTTATAGATTAACGAATTTTCGTATGCTTCATGTCTTAATTCTTCTAATTCGTTTAGTTGACTTAATCGTAGACGCCCAGCTTCATGTAAATCAAGATTACATGTCTTCAAAGCCCAAAATGCTTTGTGTTCAATTTCTACTGGAAGATGACATGCTTTTCTGTAGATGAGTTTAAAAGGTGTGGTTCCAATTGGAGTTTTGTAGGCTGTTCAAAAAGCCCAGAGTGCATCCTCCAATTTAATGGACCATTCCTTCGGATTTCATCCTACGGTTTTTTCTAGAATACGTTTTAAAGCTCGGTTGGTATTTTCAACTTGTCCACTTGTTTGTGGATGATATGCGGTGGAGATTTTATGAGTTACTCCATATTTTTTGAGAACTTTCTCAAGTTGATTATTACAAAAATGAGTTCCCCGATCACTTATTAAAGCTTTCGGTGTTCCAAACCTTGCAAAAAGACGTTTTAAAAAGTTGACTACAACTCGTGCATCGTTAGTTGGGAGAGCTTGTGCTTCCGCCCATTTAGATACATAATCAATGGCTACGAGAATATAGAGATTATTATGAGATTTTGGAAATGGACCCATAAAATCAATACCCCAAATGTCAAATACTTCGCATACTTGAATGACATTTTGTGGCATTTCATCACGTTGACTTATTTTTCCAGCCCTTTAACAAGCATCACATGATTTGCAAAGAAGGTGTGCGGCTTTGTAAATTGTAGGCCAACAGAATCTAGCATCATAAACTTTTCTTGCTGTTAGTTGAGGCCCATAATGCCCTCCTGTTGGTCCTGTGTGACAATGGTTTAAAATTTTACTAGCTTCATCTCCGAATACACATCGGCGTATTATTCCATCTGGACAGCTTTTAAACAGATGTGGATCTTCCCAAAAATAGTGTTTTATATCACTGAAGAATTTCTTTCGTTTTTGGTACGATAATCCTTTTTCAAGGATTCCACATACTAAGTAGTTTGCATAGTCTGCAAACCATGGTATTTCATTATAATCTATCTTCAATAGATATTCATCAGGAAAGTTGTCTTGTATGGCCGATTCATTTAGAACTTCTAATTCAGGATTTTCAAGACGAGAAAGATGATCAGCGGTGAGATTTTCTGCTCCTCTTTTATCTCGTATTTCAATATCAAACTCTTGTAAGAGTAAGATCCAACAGATTAATCTTAGTTTGGCATTTTGTTTCGAAAATAGGTATCTAAGAGCAGAATGGTCGGTATAGACCACCGTTTTTGCTAGAACGAGATATGAACGAAATTTGTCAAAAGCAAAGATAATTGCAAGGAGTTCTTTTTTAGTAGTTGTGTAATTCGTTTATGCTCCTTGTAACGTCTTACTAGCATAATATATAGGTTGAAATATTTTTTCAATCCTTTGTCCTAAAACGGCTCCCATTGCAAAATCACTTGCATCGCACATTAGTTCAAACGGTAGATTCCAATTTGGTGTTATCATGATCGGCGCATTAGTGAGTTTATCTTTAAGAATATTAAAAGATTTGATACATTCATCTGAAAAGATGAATGGAGCATCCTTTTCTAGGAGTTTATTCATAGGAGTGGCAATTTTAGAAAAATCTTTTATGAAACGTCGGTAAAAACCGGCATGCCCTAGAAAACTCCTAACTCCTCTAACATTGGTGGGATGTGAAAGTTTAGCAATTACATCTACTTTAGCTCTATACACTTCAATTCCTTCCTTTGAGATTTTATGTCCAAGAACGATGCCTTCTTTAACCATGAAATGGAATTTCTCCCAATTAAGAACTACATTTGATTGTTCGCATCTAATAAGCATTCGTTCAAGATTAACTAGACATGATTCAAATGTATCACCGAAGACTGAAAAGTCATCCATGAAAACTTCCATGCATTCTTCTATCATGTCGTGAAAAATCGCCATCATGCACCTTTGAAAGGTTGCAGGGGCGTTGCAAAGTCCAAATGGCATGCGTTTGTAAGCAAAAGTACCATAAGGGCACGTGAATGTGGTTTTCTCTTGATCTTCGGGTGCTATTGGAATTTGAAAATATCCAGAAAAACCATCAAGAAAACAATAGTAACTATTTCCGGCTAATCTTTCCAACATTTGATCAATAAAAGGTAAGGGAAAGTGATCTTTTCTGGTGGCGTCATTTAATTTTCTATAATCAATACAAACACGCCATCATGTTACAGTCCTAGTAGGAATAAGCTCATTTTTTTCATTTGTAATGACAGTCATGCCACCCTTCTTAGGCACGCATTGAACTGGGCTTACCCATGGACTATCAGAGATTGGATAAATTAAACCTGCATCTAGCAGTTTAATAATTTCTTTTTTAACTACATCTTGCATATTCGGATTTAGTCTTCGTTGGCATTGCACATACGTTTTATGACATTCTTCCATAAGGATTTTATGTGTGCAATACGAAGGATTTATTCCTTTAATATCATGAATCTTCCATGCAATGGCTGGTTTATGAGCTTTCAACACAGAAATGAGTTGAGATTTTTCATTTTCAGTAAGAGAAGACAATATTATTACAGGTAATTCAGATTCACCATGTAAATAAGCGTATTCCAAATGGTTTGGAAGTGGCTTTAACTCTAATGTCGGTGGTTCTTCTATCGATGATTTATATCGATATCTGTCTTCTTCTTTTAGCATTTGAGTTTCTTCTGTTGTTGGTTCATATCCATTAGCCATTAGTGTAGCTAATATTTCAGCTTCATCAATTGGTTCATTACCTTCTCCTAAAGAACATTCTCCTGTTCCTTGTAATTCTGGAAATTCTTCTAACAATTCTGCATGTGAATCTATAGTTTGAATATAATAACATGTATCATCTGCAGATTGAGGTTGTTGCATTGCTCTATCAACTGAAAAGGTAACACTCTCATCCTCTATACTTAGGGTCAGTTTCTTACCAAACACGTCTATCATTGCTTTAGCCGTGTTTAAGAATGGTCTTCCTAATATGAGAGGAACTTGAGAATCTTCTTCCATGTCCAGAACAACAAAATCTACTGAAAATACTAAAGTACCAACTTTAACTAGCATGTTCTCCATTATCCCTCTAGGATATTTTATTGATCGATCGGCTAGTTGTATGCTTATTCTGGTTGGTTTCAATTCTCCAAGGTCTAGTTTAGTCTATAGTGAATACGGCATTAAATTTATACTAGCACCTAAGTCTGCCAATGCTTCTATTGAACTAAGACTACCCAGAAAACATGGAATTGTGAAACTTCCTGGATCAGATAGTTTTTCTGGTATCTTATTCAACAGCACTGCTGAACAATTAGCATTCATAGTAACAGCTGAGAGTTCTTCCATTTTCTTTCTATTCGTGATCAGATCTTTCAAGAATTTAGCATATCTAGGCATTCCTGAAATCACATCAATGAAAGGAAGATTTACATTTATCTGTTTAAACATATCCAAGAATTTGGATTGCTCGGCTTCAAGTTTCTCTTTCTTCATTTTACTCGGGTAAGAAAGTGGTGGTTGGTATGGTTTAACATAAGGTTTAGCCTTAATTGTGTTATCTTCATTAACCTTTTCAACTACCGGTTCTTTTTCCTTATCTTGATCAGGTTGTGGTTCTTGTGGAGTAGGAATAGCTTCATCAAAAGTTACAGGTATTTCAAGTGGTTTAAGTGTTGTACCACTTCTTGTGGTAATGGCTTTAGCTGTTTCATTCCGGGGGTTAACATTTGCATCACTAGGTAAACTTCCCGGTTTTCTTTCACCTATTAACCTTGCTAGGTTACTTACTTCTTGTTCCAGATTTTGAATAGAAGCTTGTTGATTTCTAAATGCTTGAGCATTTTTTTCATTAGTTTGTTTCTGGGATGTGAAAAACTGCGTTTGAGTTTCAACTAGCTTCGTCATCATATCTTCTAAATTCGGCTTTTTATCATCGGTTTGTGGTGGTTTGTTTTGAAAATTAGGTCTTTGTTGATTGTAAGTATTATTGGATACTTGTTGATTGCTAGGACCTTGTTGGTTATTGTATGGAACATTTCTGTTATAATTCTGGTTTTGATTGTAGATCGGTCTTGGCGGTTGATAATTATTCTGATAATTATTTCCAGGCCTTTGGTTTATGTATGAAATATTCTCTCTTTGTTCCATTGTTAATTCAATACTGAGACAATCTTTTGTCAAATGTGGTCCTCCACACTGCTCACAACTAATTCGTATTGAGTGAATATCCTTAGTCATCTTTTCCATTCGTCTCTCGACAGCATCTATCTTTGCGGAAATGGAATCTAAGTCATGGCTAGAATCGGCTCTAGCTGCTTTAGATGATCTAACGATATCTTTTTCTTGGTGCCACTCATGTGAGTGGGAAGCAGTGTTATCAATAATTTTATAAGCATCAGTTTCGGTTTTCTTCATAATGGAACCACCAGCTGCTATATCGATGTCTTTTCTTGTAGTGATGTCGCATCCTTGGTAGAATATTTGTACTATTTGCCAGGTGTCTAAACCATGTTGCAGACATCCTCTTAATAACTTTCCAAATCTTGTCCATGCCTCATATAGAGTTTCATTCGGTTTCTGTGTGAACGTAACAATTTCTCCTTGAAGTCTTACGGCTTTAGATGCCGGAAAGAATTGTTTAAGAAATTTTTCAACTAAAACGTCCCATGTATCGATCGCCCCTTCAGGTAACGATTCCAACCAATCTTTGGCTTCTCCCTTTAAAGTCCAGGGAAATAACATGAGATATATCTGTTCATCCTCAACTTCTCTTATTTTAAATAGTGTGCAGATCCTATTAAAGGTACGAAGATGTTCATTTGGATCTTCCTTCAGTGCACCACTAAATTGGCATTGATTAGTCACCATATGTAGAATTTGTCCTTTGATTTCATAATCTGGCGCATTAATGTCAGGATGAGTAATTGCGTGACCTTGGCCAGTGCGTTTAGCTCTCATTCGGTCTTCCATACTTAAAGGTTCCAGATTTTCCATGATTGAATTTGTTGAATCCGAATCACTAGAGGATTCTGATTTAATGGTTCGTTCCTCAACAATCTCTGTTTGAATGATTGGTGGTTCCGGAGGAAAAATTAATGGTTCAGGATCTATGAATCGTCCCTGATTATTCTCCGGATTCTCAATTGTGAGGTCGGTTTCAAAAAATGGATTATCAACGGCGACAATATTAGCTAGATGTCTTGATCGAGTTACAGGTGGTGAACGTACAAAAGGTGGTGAACATCTTGCTCGGTGCATTCACTGAATATCCTATTAGTTTTTAAAAGGAAAGAAAAAATTATATAAGTTATCCAATTAATAGACTTTTCTGATTTTTCCCACGTTTCGAATAGCCAAAAGATGCAGCAGAGGGGCAGGATTCGTTTGGTCTCAATATAATTGAGGACTGTTTGGCTCCAATAACCCGGTCCACGTACAAATCCAACTATTACTACGAACCAGAAAATTTTGATGTCTATCAATTTAACCACTTAAAATAAATTTTCGTAATTTTAAGAAATTTAGATAAGAAGTAGAAAAAATTCTAAGTCCTAAAAACTAGAATGACGAGAAATAAGAAAGAAAAAGAGCGCGTCGAAAAAGGTCGAAAAAGAAAAGATCGAAAAATAAAAGGCGTCGAAAAATAAGAAAGAAAAAGAGTGACTTATAAAACTTTAAAACACTCGACTAACCCAACCTTATTACTACCACTAACTTAAAATTATAATCGCAAATTGAGATTACTAATTGGAATGATAATTGATACATAGGTAAAAGGTGTCTAAAAATATTAAAGCTTACAAGTAAAACTATATCCCAAATGGAAATGACTTAAAAAGGTACTAAAACTTAAAAAGACGTCGCAAAATTCTAAAGCACTTTAATCTTAGTCTAAAGAAAAAGCACTTAAGGGATTTTACGGCAAAGCCTAAAAATCTAAATAAAAAAAAATAACTATGGCAAAAACTATGTCTTAAAACTAAATATGAACGGAAAATACCAAAGTTACGCTAAAAACAAATAAAAACGGACAAAATATAAAAATATACTAAAAGTTGTAAAAAGTACAATTTTTTATAAAAATATTATTTTTATATTATTTATTTTATAAAACTATTAATTTTATATTTTATTTAAACTAATTTAACTAAATAATACAAATAATAAAATAACTAAACTAATTAATAAAATATAAATAACCTAATTAGGTTTAAATTTAATAATAATAATAATTACCCCGTATTAATTGCGATTAGGGTTTCTGGTCACGTGTGTCAGGGTGGCTCCGCGAGTTGCGGTGACCGAAGCTGGAAAACTCCGCGAGTCGCGGGGTTCGAAAATTCAGATTAGGTAGCTTCGTTTGACAGGTTTCGGTTTTTTTATTTATATATATATATATTTTTTTTTTATTTTTCTGTTTTTAATTTAATTAAAATATTTATATAATTTAAATAAAACTTATATTTTAAAAACTAGAATAGAAATAAAAATATGTTACAATTTTATAAATAAAAATCTTAAAACTAGATTTATATATAAAATTTTTTTTTCGGTTTTTGATTTTATGTTTTAAATAAAAACAAAATATTTAAATAAAACTTATAATTTTTTTTATAAAATAAAAATAAAGAAACTTTATAAAACTTAAATATTTAACAAACTCTTAAAAATATTTATATTTTTTTTCTTTTTATATTTTTAAATATTTAAAACGTATTTTTACAAAAGCGTATTTTTTTTTATATTAGCAAACTAAAAATAAAATTTTTTTTTTCTTTTTATTAGCGTTGCGCTTTCGGCGTTTAAGATCCCCGGCAGCGGCGCCAAAAATACTTGATGTGTGAGCTAAGGGGTATAAAATACTATTAAATTTTACAAGAAAATACTATTAAATACGATACAATTTTACACAAGATATTTATTTATTTAGAGAATGGATATACTTAAACCTTGCTACAACACTTATAGGCAGTGTACCTAATCGTACAGTAGTGTAGTTTTTAGTAAGTCCGGTTCGTTCCACAGAGAAAATCTTTTAATCAAAGCTTAACGCTATATTAGTTTAATTTATAAAAATACAAATATATATATAAGTAATATTATTATTATAAAGGGGGATTTTTACCGTTTAATGACCGGTTTGTCGATTTTAAAACTTTAGTCGCAGTTAAAACAAAATGTAAAATATTAAATAAATAAAAGACTTAATTTAAAGCGTAAAGTAAATAACGATAATGAAATTGCGATAAATAAAAGTGCGATAAAATAAACTTGCGATAATTAAAAAGTACGATAATTAAAAGTGCAATTAAATACAATAACAATAAATAAAAGTGCGATAATTAGAAGTGCAATTAAATATAAAATAAAGGAAATTAAAAAAGAAATAAAAGAATTATGCTTATTTAAACTTCCGTAATCATGATGTTTGATGTGTTGATTTTAGTTTTATGCCCATGGGTTAATTCTCCTTTGTCCTGGATTATTTAATATGTCCGTCTGGTTTTTGTCCATAACAGTCCATCAGTCATAAATATAAAGTGCGAGTGTCCTCGTCAAATTATCCTTATACCCGAAGTCAAATATTCCAACTAATTGGGGACTTAAACTGTAACAAGATTTTAATACTTTGTTTAATAATTACACCAGGATGTCGACTGAGTATAACCCAAGGTTTTAATACTTTGTTAAAAATTATGCCAAGTGTCCTTGTACATAATTTCACCTCTGTTTTAATAATTCTAGTGGCTATTAATCCATTCCCGTGTCCGGTTAAATGAACGATTATTCGTACATATAAATACCCCGCCCATCGTGTTCGATTGAGTGTATATGGTTATTTATAGGGACGTTCAATTGTAAATCTTTATATTAAAATTAACAAACTATCATTTAGTTAAACAAATATAAAGCCCATTAATAGCCCATAGTCTAATTTCCACAAGTGTCGTTCTTTTGTCCAAACCCCAATTATGGTACAAAGCCCAATTACCCAATTTTAATATTTTTAGCCCAACATCATGATTACTTCGGATTAAATAAGCATAATAATAACTTAGCTACGAGACATTAATGTAAAAAGGTTAAACATAACTTACAATGATTAAAAATAGCGTAGCGTTACACGGACAGAATTTCGACTTACACCCTTACAACATTCGCTAATATACCCTTATTATTAGAATTAAAATTAAAATATAAATTATAAATATAAATATTACGTATAGATAGATGGATGGATATATGGATATTTTTGCGATCAAACTGCGTTTGCTTTTATAGGGATTTGAGTCCAGGTGAGCTCCGCGAGTCACGGTTCTTTTAGTCTTCGAACTCCGCAAGTCGCGGAGTTCGTTTTTACAGCTCACTCAGCCTTGGCTCTTTGTTTGCCGACGGATTTAAATATAAATATAATATATAAATAATTTTTAAGAATTATTTAAATATTATATTATATTTATGTGCATAGTTGACTTGTAATTTTTAGTCCGTTGCGTCGAGCGTTGAGAGTTGACTCTGGTCCCGGTTCCGGATTTTCGAACGTCCTTGCGTACAATTTAATATCTCGTACTTTGCGTTTTGAATCTTGTACTCTTGTAATTTTGAGACGTTTCTTATCAATAATTGAACCTCTTTGATTGTATTTTGTACTTTTGAGCTTTTTGGTCGTTTGCGTCTTCAATTCGTCGAATCTGCCTTTTGTCTTCACCTTTTATTATTTAAACGAATATCACTTGTAAATAGAACAATTGCAACTAAAAGCTTGTCTTTCTTGAGGAATAATGCTATGAAATATATGTTCGTTTTTAGCATTATCAAATATTCCCACACTTGAGCGTTGCTTGTCCTCAAGCAATATAGTCTTGAAATACTAGAATCACTTCTTAATTCTTCACACTTTGTACATCAGTGATTTCTATACGACGGTATAAACAATGGTAGTAACGATATGGTTTACAGTCCCACATGACTGTAAAATTTAGATCCATTAAGGAAATTGGATCTTTATGAAAATATTTGATCTTTTGAAAATTTTAATCTAGCTTTTACCCTAGATAAGTTTTCCGGAATAACCCTTCACCGGTGTTTGCAAAATATTTTTGTGGGTTTGGTGGGTTTCAGATTTGAAAATTTTAGCTCAAAACTTGCGGTTTTGTGTCACCCACTTGCTAACCTTGTATTAGGAAAGCAAAACGTCCAGTATACTTGCTCCGTATATTACCTTTCGGTAAACTATCGTCCGGTTGTAAAGGAAAGCGTTGAACAAGCAACTATTAAGGCAATGTCCCCTGACATGCTTTTAATTATGGTCTATAACGTGTCGGACGCAATTACTATCCTTGGTAGGAGCAATAGTAAAGCTCACCCTTATGATTTTTCGGTCTGGCACAAGGTCCTGTCTTTGACCATGCTATGCAACCACCGTTCTTACGGTTGACACCCGATTTGGTTCAGGTGACCTAATGAATTCCAGGTGAATTCCTAGGATTTTACGTTCAAAGGTAATGAACGCATTGAAAATGGGTTTTAAGAAAACAAATCGGTTTATAATTTGATCAAAATATTTTCTCGTTGAAGCTCGAGTTTAGATATCATTGAATTCCATGAGTTTGAATTCTCAATCTTTAAGGTCAATCTCAAGGATTGAGTAATATCAGTCTTAAAAACTGATTTTTGATCTTTAAGGAGATTATCCTTTCTGGGGATCTGATTCATTAGTCTTATCCAGCTAATTTGCACGGTGCCCCCCATTTTACGAGATAAATCCTTCTCATGATTAGGATAAATCTGACCACTTGGCGACCATGTTTTATGCTGAGGTCCGTGGATTTCCTGCTGATTTTAGTGATGACTTTTCTAGGTTTTTCGTCAACCTACAGCTGGTCTAGACGACAACTTCCTGACCTAAATCAAGAAGCGCGTTTCTTTTTCGGAAGACTTTACTTCCTTTTAATGATGGAATTGATTCATCGTGTAGATCCATCTCTTCTTTTCTTTCATCGGGTAAAACAGTTTAGTTTAGTCCAAAGCAAAAGTATTTTCAGTTATTTGTTACAGAAATATGTGACATATGTTTAAAATATCTTGGTAAATTTTCCCACACTTGGCTTTTATTTTCCTTTTTATTGTCCTCTATTCCATTTTAAATGAAGTTTAACATTTTGGTTTGTTTCTCAATTTATGTCCTTTCCGAGGTAACAATAATTTCGGTGTTAAAACCTAGTTTTATCATTCATAAATATGTATAAACATGATTTTGAGTTCATTTAATTGAAAATTTTGAAAAATTTTACTAGAATTGGGTAGTCAGTATATAAGACTAGGGCTGTTCTTTATTATCAGAGAGCACTAGATTCTAATACAACTACTGCTTTTTATTAGCGTTGCGCTTTCGACGTTTAAGATCCCCTGCAGCGGCGCCAAAAATACTTGATAGTTAAAGCTAAGGGGTATAAAATACTATTAAATTTTACAAGGAAATACTATTAAATACGATACAATTTTACACAAGATATTTATTTATTTAGAGAATGGATATACTTAAACCTTGCTACAACACTTATAGGCAGTGTACCTAATCGTACAGTAGTGTAGTTTTTAGTAAGTCCGGTTCGTTCCACATGGAAAATCTTTTAATCAAAGCGTAACGCTATATTAGTTTAATTTATAAAAATACAAATATATATATAAGTAATATTATTATTATAAAGGGGGATTTTTACCGTTTAATGACCGGTTTGTCGATTTTAAAACTTTAGTCGCAGTTAAAACAAAATGTAAAATATTAAATAAATAAAAGACTTAATTTAAAGCGTAAAGTAAATAACGATAATGAAATTGCGATAAATAAAAGTGCGATAAAATAAACTTGCGATAATTAAAAAGTACGATAATTAAAAGTGCAATTAAATACAATAACAATAAATAAAAGTGCGATAATTAGAAGTGCAATTAAATATAAAATAAAGGAAATTAAATATGAAATAAAAGAATTATGCTTATTTAAACTTCCGTAATCATGATGTTTGACGTGTTGATTTTAGTTTTATGCCCATGGGTTAATTCTCCTTTGTCCTGGATTATTTAATATGTCCGTCTGGTTTTTGTCCATAACAGTCCATCAGTCACAAATATAAAGTGCGAGTGTCCTCGTCAAATTATCCTTATACCCGAAGTCAAATATTCCAACTAATTGGGGACTTAAACTGTAACAAGATTTTAATACTTTGTTTAATAATTACACCAGGATGTCGACTGAGTGTAACCCAAGGTTTTAATACTTTGTTAACAATTATGCCAAGTGTCCTTGTACATAATTTCACCCCTGTTTTAATAATTCTATTGGCTATTAATCCGTTCCCATGTCCGGTTAAATGAACGATTATTCGTGCATATAAATACCCCGCCCATCGTGTCCGATTGAGTGTATATGGTTATTTATAGGGACGTTCAATTGTAAATCTTTATATTAAAATTAACAAACTATCATTTAGTTAAACAAATATAAAGCCCATTAATAGCCCATAGTCTAATTTCCACAAGTGTCGTTCTTTTGTCCAAACCCCAATTATGGTACAAAGCCCAATTACCCAATTTTAATATTTTTAGCCCAACATCATGATTACTTCGGATTAAATAAGCATAATAATAACTTAGCTACGAGACATTAATGTAAAAAGGTTGAACATAACTTACAATGTTTAAAAATAGCGTAGCGTTACACGGACAGAATTTCGACTTACACCCTTACAACATTCGCTAATATACCCTTATTATTAGAATTAAAATTAAAATTAAAATTAAAATATAAATTATAAATATAAATATTACGTATAGATAGATGGATGGATATATGGATATTTTTGCGATCAAACTGCGTTTCCTTTTATAGGGATTTAAGTCCAAATGAGCTCCGCGAGTCGCGGTTCTTTTAGTCTTCAAACTCCGCAAGTCGCGGAGTTCGTTTTTACAGCTCACTCAGCCTTGGCTCTTTGTTTGCCGACGGATTTAAATATAAATATAATATATAAATAATTTTTAAGAATTATTTAAATATTATATTATATTATATTTATGTGCATAGTTGACTTGTAATTTTTAGTCCGTTGCGTCGAGCGTTGAGAGTTGACTCTGGACCCGGTTCTGGATTTTCGAACGTCCTTGCGTACAATTTAATATCTCGTACTTTGCGTTTTGAATCTTGTACTCTTGTAATTTTGAGACATTTCTTATCAATAATTGGAACCTCTTTGATTGTATTTTGTACTTTTGAGCTTTTTGGTCGTTTGCGTCTTCAATTCGTCGAATCTTCCTTTTGTTTTCACCTTTTATTATTTAAACGAATATCACTTGTAAATAGAACAATTGCAACTAAAATCTTGTCTTTTTTGAGGAATAATGCTATGAAATATATGTTCGTTTTTAGCATTATCAGCAGTCAATGCAGTAAAACGTGTCTAGACTAAGAATGATAAGCAAGTGATTCCCTAAGAATGATAAGCAGGAATTTTTCGACACGAAATGATAAGCAAACTTTTGACATGCAGACACGGTCGGAGTCCAGACTTACTAATGCACCCTAACGACTTATCAGTTAGACACACTAATGCAGACCTGGTTCGCTAAGACCATCGCTCTGATACCAACTGAAAGAACCCATCCTAATCCATCCAGACGAAGTCCATATCGATTATAAACGATTCCCAACAGTTGATTACATCGCGAGGTATTTGACCTCTATATGATACATTTTACAAACATTGCATTCGTTTTGAAAAGACAATCTTTCATTACATCTGAAGTTGACAGACATGCATACCATTTCATAATATATCCAACTATAATTAACTTAATAATGATCTTGATAAACTCAACGACTCGAATGCAACGTCTTTTGAAATATGTCATGAATGACTCCAAGTAATATCTTTAAAATGATAAAATGCACAGCGGAAGATTTATTTCGTACCTGAGAATAAACATGCTTTCAAGTGTCAACCAAAAGGTTCAGGTACTTTGGATGGGGCTTGTTGGGCCCGATAGATCTATCTTTAGAGTTCGCGTCAATTAGGGTGTCTGTTCCCTAATTCTTAGATTACCAAACTTAATAAAAAGGGGCATATTCGATTTCGATAATTCAACCATATAATATAGTTTTGATTACTTGTGTCTATTTTCTAAAACATTTATAAAAGTTGCGCATGTATTCTCAGTCCCAAAAATGAAATGTCCCGTTCTTATTGATTAAAAACGTTCCATATTAATTGATTTCGTTGCGAGGTTTTGACCTCTATATGAGACGTTTTTCAAAGACTGCATTCATTTTAAAACAAACCATAACCTTTATTTCATCAATAAAGGTTTAAAAAGCTTTACGTAGATTATCAAATAATGATAATCTAAAATATCCTGTTTACACACGACCATTACATAATGGTTTACAATACAAATATGTTACAACAAAATAAGTTTCTTGAATGCAGTTTTTACACAATATCATACAAGCATGGACTCCAAATCTCGTCCTTATTTAGGTATGCGACAGCGGAAGCTCTTAATAATCACCTGAGAATAAACATTCTTAAAACGTCAACAAAAATGTTGGTGAGTTATAGGTTTAACCTATATATATCAAATCATAATAATAGACCACAAGATTTCATATTTCAATACACATCCCATACATAGAGATAAAAATCATTCATATGGTGAACACCTGGTAACCGACTTTAACAAGATGCATATATAAGAATATCCCATCATTCCGGGACACCTTTCGGATATGATATAAATTTTGAAGTACTAAAGCATCCGGTACTTTGGATGGGGTTTGTTAGGCCCAATAGATCTATCTTTAGGATTCGCGTCAATTAGGGTGTCTGTTCCCTAATTCTTAGATTACCAGACTTAATAAAAAATGGCATATTCGATTTCGATAATTCAACCATAGAATGTAGTTTCACGTACTTGTGTCTATTTTGTAAATCATTTATAAAACCTGCATGTATTCTCATCCCAAAAATATTAGATTTTAAAAGTGGGACTATAACTCACTTTCACAGATTTTTACTTCGTCGGGAAGTAAGACTTGGCCACTGGTTGATTCACGAACCTATAACAATATATACATATATATCAAAGTATGTTCAAAATATATTTACAACACTTTTAATATATTTTGATGTTTTAAGTTTATTTAGTCAGCTGTCCTCGTTAGTAACCTACAACTAGTTGTCCACAGTTAGATGTACAGAAATAAATCGATAAATATTATCTTGAATCAATCCACGACCCAGTGTATACGTATCTCAGTATTGATCACAACTCAAACTATATATATTTTGGAATCAACCTCAACCCTGTATGGCTAACTCCAACATTCACATATAGAGTGTCTATGGTTGTTCCAAAATATATATAGATGTGTCGACATGATAGGTCGAAACATTGTATACGTGTCTATGGTATCTCAAGATTACATAATATACAATACAAGTTGATTAAGTTATCGTTGGAATAGATTTGTTACCAATTTTCACGTAGCTAAAATGAGAAAAATTATCCAATCTTGTTTTACCCATAACTTCTTCATTTTAAATCCGTTTTGAGTGAATCAAATTGCTATGGTTTCATATTGAACTCTATTTTATGAATCTAAACAGAAAAAGTATAGGTTTATGGTCATAAAAATAAGTTACAAGTCGTTTTTGTAAAGGTAGTCATTTCAGTAGAAAGAACGACGTCTAGATGACCATTTTAGAAAACATACTTCCACTTTGAGTTTAACCATAATTTTTGGATATAGTTTTATGTTCATAATAAAAATCATTTTCTCAGAATAACAACTTTTAAATCAAATTTTATCATAGTTTTTAATTAACTAACCCAAAACAGCCCGCGGTGTTACTACGACGGCGTAAATCCGGTTTTACGGTGTTTTTCGTGTTTTCAGGTTTTAAATCATTAAGTTAGCATATCATATAGATATAGAACATGTGTTTAGTTGATTTTAAAAGTCAAGTTAGAAGGATTAACTTTTGTTTGCGAACAAGTTTAGAATTAACTAAACTATGTTCTTGTGATTACAAGTTTAAACCTTCGAATAAGATAGCTTTATATGTATGAATCGAATGATGTTATGAACATCATTACTACCTTAAGTTCCTTGGATAAACCTACTGAAAAAGAGAAAAATGGATCTAGCTTCAACAGATCCTTGGATGGCTCGAAGTTCTTGAAGCAGAATCATGACACGAAAACAAGTTCAAGTAAGATCATCACTTGAAATAAGATTGTTATAGTTATAGAAATTGAACCAAAGTTTGAATATGATTATTACCTTGTATTAGAATGATAACCTACTGTAAGAAACAAATATTTCTTGAGGTTGGATTTGTTGGAATTTAACAAGTTTCATAAGTCTTAAAACCTTTTAAGAATCATTATAATCGGAAGCGTGTAATTATCAAGTTTTACTTGTTAAACTTTAACCAATTTAAAGCTAAATCCCATGGATCAAGTTGTGAACATTATGCTTGCATATTAACAAGAGAAGGAAGAGTGTTTTACCTCCTTAAACCAAGTTTAAGGGCTGCTGTAAATCGTGAAAGATGATGAAGAGGATGACCAAACAAAACACCAAAACACCCTTGAGTCTTGCTTGACCTTGATTACCTTAGAACCTAAGCTTGAAACCCTCTTCTTTCACACCCTGAAAACTGGACAGCAGCTAGTGAAAGAATGATGATGAATGAAGCTTCAAAACTATGAAACCTCAAGGGATAATACCCCAAACTTGTACCCAACACCCTAGCCTTTAGTTAGGATTTAAAGACACTTGATTTTAGCTTGAAAAACTATGTTTGGAACTCCCTCTTGAGTCCCAAAATCACGGCCAGAATAGGCTGCTGTGTGCAGTTTTTTTACACAACAACTTGATATGTTTTCATGTATATGTGAGCATTTAGTCATGTAGTATGTATATAGATACTAGGAAAAGTATGGGGCATTCAATGAAAAATCTTAGCATGCTTCTTTAACTCCCAATGCCACTACAAGGACTACATTATAATATACATTTAAAAAAAACTGAATTTACAAAATCAGTTTTTATAAACATGATTTTATAAAAAACACATATTATAAACTTGTATATTATTTGTTATGTATATTTTATAAAACCAATTTTTATAAAATGTAACATAACTTAATTAATTATTTAACCTATAAATAATTAAATCCTTGTTAAATAAGTTATTCCATAACTTATATATAAACATGTCAAGTAACGTTATTTAAGAAACCTTTTTCTTAAAATTCAAGTGTCGCGTATTTAATCAATGATTCACTCATTAAGATCAAATACTAATAAGGTGTCGGTAAGTTTGTTATTGGGTATGACCCGACTTGGATCATAACACATTAGCCGCATTACTTTAATATGTTTCTCGGGCATACGAAATACTTCAATCTCCCACTTGAACGAGAAACATAAGAAATTAATGCAAGTGATGGATACCACCTAACGACCGTCCATCACCCCCAATATGTTATGACTTTGTGCCATTCAATAACATCATCCCTTTCGAGTTCCCATCTCGAATATGAATAGGTGAATCTTTTCATTATATCCTTTGTCCTAGATGTCATGTTAAATTCAAGAGATACAGAGTGATCACTCTCTTTTAGATTTAACTTTATCAGGCCTTAGACATCTGACTCTCAACGAATAAGAGGGACAAATTCCATCTTGATTATATACGTCCTAGATATATACTTTGTATTACACCTGAGCTCTTCCTTATGAACTACCTTATTTCAGAATAGCGAAGGAAAGAATCAAGGCACAGTACTTGGTAAACATCCGAACCGAATATGTATCTCAGGTCAGAGGATACAATGATATTCACCTTTACTCAAGATTACGTGTGATCAACCACAAAGGCTCCATTTAGTAAATCTTGAGAGCGGGTCTTCCAATATTTGTATCCCACAAATATCTATGAACCTTGGTTGCAACCTTGCCCCACATTCATCCCGTGAATGTATACCAATCCAAGTTCATAATAGTCTAAACCTCACACTTGTTCCCACAACTGTGATCGACTACAGAATTTAGAATAATTACTTATTCATGGATAAAATATGCAAAATAGGAACATAACTCAAAATAAATTAATACCATAATTATATTAATGAGTTTGAATAATTTCGTTCCGTTACAATACTTAAAACAGATCATGACCAATCACTAGAATATCGAAGTCCTAATGCACTAACATGCCCTTGATGTTTTGCACCATGTAAGAGCTTCGTGAGTGGATCTGCTATATTTAGATCTGTGTGAACCTTGCGAATACATATCTTTCCTTTTTCAACTTCATCCCTTATGTAGTTGAATCTCCGCTCAATGTGACGGGTCTTTTGGTGTGCACGAGGTTCCTTGATTTGGGCAATCGCACCCTCGTTGTCACAAAAGATCTCAAGAGGGTCCTGAATGGAAGGGACCACTCCTAAGTCGTCGATGAATTTCTTCATCCATGCAGCTTCCTGTGCTGCCAATGAGGCGGCAATGTACTCCGAATCTGTAGTGGATAATGCAACAACATCCTGTTTTGAACTCTTCCAAGAGACCGCACCTCCATTTAATATGAAGACATAACCGGATTGTGATCGAGAATCATCTCGATCAGTTTGGAAACTCGCGTCTACGTAACCCTTTACAGCGAGTTCCTCCTCACCAGACCCATATATTAGAAACATATCCTTAGTCCTCCTAAGGTATTTCAATATACTTTTAACAGCAATCCAATGACTGTTTCCTGGGTTATTCTGGTATCTACTTGTCAGGCTGAGAGCGCATGACATATCCGGTCTAGTGCATATCATTGCATACATAATTGACCCAATGGCAGAAGCATATGGGACTTTCTTCATTCTCTCCTGTTCATCTTTCGTGGTGGGGCACTGAGATGAACTGAGAAGTGTTCCCTTTTGAATAGGTACCAAACCTTTCTTAGAGTTCTCCATCTTGAACCTTTTCAAGATCTTTTCAATGTATGCACTTTGATTTAAACCTATCAGTTTCTTGGATCTATCCCTGTAGATCCCAATCCCCAAAACGTATTGTGCTTCTCCAAGATCCTTAATGGAGAAGCATTTGCTTAACCAAGTTTTAACACCTTGCATTGCCGGAATATCATTTCCAAATAACAATATATCATCCACATATAGTACAAGGAACATGATAGTGCTCCCACTAGCTTTCTTGTATACACAAGCTTCATCACCATTTTTAATGAAGCCAAATTTCTTGGCCTCCTCATTAAAACGATGATTCCACATTCTAGATGCTTGTTTCAATCCGTAGATTGACTTCTTTAACTTGCATACCTTTTTAGGATATTTCGGATCAACAAAACCCTCAGGCTGAACCATATAGACATCTTCCTCAAGATGCCCGTTTAGGAAAGCGGTCTTGACATCCATCTGCCATATTTCATAATCATAATGAGCAGCAATGGTAAGTAATATCCTAATAGACTTTAGCATCGCCACAGGCGAAAAAGTTTCATCATAGTCAACCCCTTGAGTTTGAGTGAAACCTTTTGCTACAAGTCTAGCTTTATATGTATCCAAGTTTCCATGTATGTCGGTTTTCATTTTGAACAGCCATTTACAATCAACTAGCCTAGAGCCAGGAGGTTGCGCAACAAGTTCCCAAACTTGGTTGTCATACATGGATTGCATCTCAACATTCATGGCTTCCTGCCATTTATCTTTATCAATCCTTGATAAAGCATCTTGGTAGTTTATTGGTTCATCCAAATCAACCACATAGCAACCATCCATGAGAAACCCATATCTCTCAGGAGGATTACTAATCCTACCAGATCTGCGAACGCCTTGTGTATTTTGATCATCCATCTGATCACTCTCAACATTTTCATGTTGAGTGCTAGTGTCAGCCAATTGTGTATCATCTACTTGATCTTGAACCTCTTCAAGATCTATCTTCCTTTCACTTTTGCCTTCCATTAGGAACTTAGTTTCAAGGAATTCAGCCTTCCGAGCAACAAATACATTCTGCTCGGAAGGATCATAGAAATAGTATCCCATATCATCCTTGGGATATCCTATGAAGATACACTTCGTGGATCGAGCATTCAACTTATTAGGGACGTAACGCTTAGGGTAAGCTTCACATCCCCATACCTTTAAGTATGATAGAGATGGAGGTTTTCCAAACCACATCTCATGAGGTGTTCGTTCCACTTTCTTGGTTGGGGCCATATTTAAAATACGAGCCGCTGAGCATAGACAATAACCCCAGAATGATAGAGGTAACGAGCTTCTAGCCATCATAGATCGAACCATATCCATTAGGGTTCGGTTCCTCCTTTCGGAAACTCCATTCAGTTGGGGTGTTCCAGGAGGAGTGAGTTGCGAGATAATCCCACAACTTCTAAGATGATCTTGGAAAGCATCGCTTAGGTACTCACCTCCTCTATCGGTTCGAAGTACCTTAATTGCCTTATTGAGTTGATTTTGTACTTCGTTTTGATACTCTTTGAATGCTTCAAAAGTTTCGTCTTTATGTCTTAACAAGTAGACATATCCGAAACGACTGAAGTCATCAATGAAAGTAACGAAGTATCTTTCACCATTCCTAGTTGTGGGCTTAAAGGGTCCACATACATCTGAATGTATTAATCCCAATAAGTCCTTAGCCCTTTCGTAGGTCCCTTTGAAAGGTGCTTTAGTCATTTTGCCTTGTAAACAAGATTCACATACATCAAACGAGTCTAGTTCATTTGATTTCAAAAGGCCATTCTTTTGAAGTGTATGCATTCGATTCTTGTTTATGTGACCAAGGCGACAATGCCATAAGTAGGAATCACTCAAATCCCTTTTGAGTTTCTTGGTGCTAGTATGGTATATTGAGCTACTAGATGATGTGTCATCATGAATCAATTCATAAATTCCATTTGAAGGCGAAGCCTTAAGATAGAATACATTATCTAAATAAACGTGGATATCATCATTAACAAAATTAAGACAAAACCCACATTGTTTTAAACGGGAAACTGAAATAATGTTTCGACATAAATCCGGTGCATACAAAACATTGTTCAAAATAAGTTCCAAACCACTTGGAAGTTTTAATACAAAGTCTCCTTGAGCCTTCACTTGCACTTTGGCTCCATTACCCATAAAGAGACTTGATGTTCCCGTTTGCTTGCTACTTCTTTTGAACCCCTGCAAAGAATTGCAAATGTGAGTTCCACATCCAGTGTCTAATACCCATGTATTAGAAGAAGTAATACTAAGCTCTATATATACCATATATATGTTACCTGAGGATTGCCCCGCATCCCTCTTTTCCTTCAAATCCTTAAGGTAGACCGGGAAATTGCGTTTCCAGTGACCCATTTCACCACAACCGAAGCACGAGTCTTCCTTGGGGTTTGCTTGTCCGGCAACCTTTTGCTTCTTGTTCTTGTTTTTGGTTGGGGTAACCATCCTCCCCTTTCCCTTGCCTTGATTGGCGGTTCCTTTCCTCTTAGCCGCCTTTGGCTTAGAGGTGTTGTTACCTTTGGACCCACCATCATTGATCATTAGCATGGGTGAAGCCCTCTTACCCATGCTAGTTTCCGCCGTCCTTAACATGCCATGAATTTCACCAATGGTCTTATCCATCCCATTCATATTGTAATTAATTACAAATTGGTCAAACCTCTTTGACAGGGAGTTTAGGATAAGATCAGTGGCTAGCTCATTAGATATGTTGAGATTAAGATGGTTTGCGCGATCAATAAGGCTTTTCATTTTGAGGACATAAGAGGATACGGATTGGGTGTCATCCATACGACATGCATGTAACGCTCGAACCGTTTTGAAGCGCTCGACAAGTGCTTGTTGAAGGAACATCTCCTTCAATTGCGTAATCATGTCATATGCACTATGATGTTCGAAATCCTTTTGGAGTTCGGGTATCATAGTCCCAAGCATTAGGCAAGCGACTTGCACCGAATCGGCGCAATACTTATCCCAATAAGCCATGCCTTCCGTATCATCCTCGTCGGGTTGATCGGGAATGGGGTCTTCCAACACATACGCCTTATCCTCAAGTTTGAGGACAATTCTAAGATTACGGAACCAATCCATAAAGTTCGTATGGTTGAGTTTTTCTTTCTCGAGGAGAGACCTTAATGATAGGTTGTTTAGGTTAAGTGGTGCATTTTGCATGTTGTTGTTATTTGCGGCCATCTACAAAATTAACAAAGTTCATTTAAGTATCGATTTTAGATTTAACATTTAATACCCTTTTTATCCAATTGATATATTAAATTCTAGAATCCAACGGTAAACCAAATTCCGGTTAGGTGACCTTTATCCCGTAATTTGATTTAGCTAGGTAGTCATTATATGACAATTGCAATCCTTTTGCAACTTCTAGTGTATGGGATCATGCAATCCTTTTGCATGGCATATTTATCCCATCAACGCCTATTTGTTCCTCATGCTTCGGTGACCATAAGTTCATGATTCCCAAATCAAGTCGTCCTACTTGTGTAAACATGTAAACTTAACGTACAAGTGGTTAGGTGACCTTTATCCCACAAGCATGTCAAATTCACCTTAACCACATTAGTTTGTTCATGACGGTTAGGTAACCTTTATCCCATCATGAGTTCCCTAATATGTTTAAGTGTCGCACAAAAGGATGGCGTTAAATTTGTTTGCCATGTCGATTAAGGGATTTTAAGTTTTCGTTAATTCTAGTTTAAGAAAACATTTATGCCATACACCAACATGCATTTAGTGTATGGTTCATTTGAAATCCATTTTCAAGTCTTGTAATTTGCCAATTACTTGATATAAACCATTTTATATATATGTGATCCTTTTCTTGTTCTTAATAACCATTTATTTAGGTCTTTAGTTGCTTTTAATTTAACCAATTAAATTGCCGTTTTGCATGTCGTTAATACGTCTAATTTAACCAATTTAATTGTCGTTATGTTTGTTGTTAACTTGTGTGATTAATTTGTTACAATCAAACATACAATCCATAAACATACAAACAACCACACATGCAAAATAAGTATGTTCACAATCTAGCCATTTAGGTGGACATTTGTTTAGCCGAAAACAAATGTCACCGGGTAAGGGTTTTCAACACAAAGCAAGAGATTTCCAATCTCCCACTTAACCTTGCATCCAAATGCTACTTGTGTTCTTCAAGTCTTCATTCATCATCTTGTATCTTCATTTTACAAAATATGTATCCTAATACATTTTTCTAGAAAATGAAAATACAACCTAATCTATTTTACATACCAAATATAAAATAAAATACATAACAAATGAATGAATTATTACAAACCAATTGAATAATTATTACATGCCATTTGAATGAATAATAATACATACCAAATGAATCATAAATCAACCAAACACACATGCATGCAACACAAGGTCAAGGCTAGGATTGTGAACATTAACATGCAACCAAATATGAACCAAATGGAAGAGCCCAAACCCACTTTTGGACCCTTTTGAATTCGGCATTCATCATAAACCCACCCAAACCCATATGTTTTTGCAATCTACATTCATGCATGTTCATAGATTGCAACAATAGTGGGTTTAAAACAACAATTCGAAGCATATTTCAACAACTTCGGCTCGAGATACCATTGTTGGAATTTAACAAGTTTCATAAGTCTTAAAACCTTTTAAGAATCATTATAATCGGAAGCGTGTAATTATCAAGTTTTACTTGTTAAACTTTAACCAATTTAAAGCTAAATCCCATGGATCAAGTTGTGAACATTATGCTTACATATTAACAAGAGAAGGAAGAGTGTTTTACCTCCTTAAACCAAGTTTAAGGGCTGCTGTAAATCGTGAAAGATGATGAAGAGGATGACCAAACAAAACACCAAAACACCCTTGAGTCTTGCTTGACCTTGATTACCTTAGAACCTAAGCTTGAAACCCTCTTCTTTCACACCCTGAAAACTGGACAGCAGCTAGTGAAAGAATGATGATGAATGAAGCTTCAAAACTATGAAATCTCAAGGGATAATACCCCAAACTTGTACCCAACACCCTAGCCTTTAGTTAGGATTTAAAGACACTTGATTTTATCTTGCAAAACTATGTTTGGAACTCCCTCTTGAGTCCCAAAATCACGGCCAGAATAGGCTGCTGTGTGCAGTTTTTTTACACAACAACTTGATATGTTTTCATGTATATGTGAGCATTTAGTCATGTAGCATGCATATAGATACTAGGAAAAGTATGGGGCATTCAATGAAGAATCTTAGCATGCTTCTTTAACTCCCAATGCCACTACAAGGACTACATTATAATATACATTTAAAAAAAAACTGAATTTACAAAATCAGTTTTTATAAACATGATTTTATAAAAAACACATATTATAAACTTGTATATTATTTGTTATGTATATTTTATAAAACCAATTTTTATAAAATGTAACATAACTTAATTAATTATTTAACCTATAAATAATTAAATCCTTGTTAAATAAGTTATTCCATAACTTATATATAAACATGTCAAGTAACGTTATTTAAGAAACCTTTTTCTTAAAATTTAAGTGTCGCGTATT
Organism: Rutidosis leptorrhynchoides; assembly: GCF_046630445.1. Taxonomy (NCBI): domain Eukaryota; kingdom Viridiplantae; phylum Streptophyta; class Magnoliopsida; order Asterales; family Asteraceae; genus Rutidosis; species Rutidosis leptorrhynchoides. The sequence continues at coordinate 217,774,472 of NC_092341.1, read as the reverse complement.
TAATCAATGATTCACTCATTAAGATCAAATACTAATAAGGTGTCGGTAAGTTTTTTATTGGGTATGACCCGACTTGGATCATAACACATTAGCCGCATTACTTTAATATGTTTCTCGGGCATACGAAATACTTCAGGATGATCACCTTACAAGATTGGAAGTGAGCTAGCAAACTTGAAAGTATTCTTGATTTTATGTAACTAGAACTTGTAGAATTTATGAAGAACACTTAGAACTTGAAGATAGAACTTGAGAGAGATCAATTAGATGAAGAAAACTGAAGAATGAAAGTGTTTGTAGGTGTTTTTGGTCGTTGGTGTATGGATTAGATATAAAGGATATGTAATTTTGTTTTCATGTAAATAAGTCATGAATGATTACTCATATTTTTGTAATTTTATGAGATATTTCATGCTAGTTGCCAAATGATGGTTCCCACATGTGTTAGGTGACTCAAATGGGCTGCTAAGAGCTGATCATTGGAGTGTATATACCAATAGTACATACATCTAAAAGCTGTGTATTGTACGAGTACGAATACGGGTGCATACGAGTAGAATTGTTGATGAAACTGAACGAGGATGTAATTGTAAGCATTTTTGTTAAGTAGAAGTATTTTGATAAGTGTATTGAAGTCTTTCAAAAGTGTATAAATACATATTAAAACACTACATGTATATACATTTTAACTGAGTCGTTAAGTCATCGTTAGTCGTTACATGTAAGTGTTTTTTTGAAACCTTTAGGTTAACGATCTTGTTAAATGTTGTTAACCCAATGTTTATAATATCAAATGAGATTTTAAATTATTATATTATCATGATATGATCATGTATGAATATCTCTTAATATGATATATATACATTAAATGTCTTTACAACGATAATCGTTACATATATGTCTCGTTTAAAAATCATTAAGTTAGTAGTCTTATTTTTACATATGTAGTTCATTGTTAATATACTTAATGATATATTTACTTATCATAGTATCATGTTAACTATATATATATCCATATATATGTCATCATATAGTTTTTACAAGTTTTAACGTTCGTGAATCACCGGTCAACTTGGGTGGTCAATTGTCTATATGAAACATATTTCAATTAATCAAGTCTTAACAAGTTTGATTGCTTAACATGTTGGAAATATTTAATCATGTAAATATCAATCTCAATTAATATATATAAACATGGAAAAGTTCGGGTCACTACAAAAAATATATAAAAAGAGAATAATGAAACTCACCTAATGTATTTTGTAGTAAAAATACATACGACTATATTCAATAATGCAGGGTTGGCCTTGGATTCACGAACCTATATTATTCATATGTATATATTAAAAACATATAAACGTAGAATCACATAATTTCATTTATTAATATATAATATTTATATATTATTAGTTTTATAAGATTTTATAATAATTTCCATTTAAAAAAATTGTATGTTTAATTTATATCTTAGATAATATTATATATATATATATATATATATATATATATATATATATATATATATATATATATATATATATATATATATATTTAGAGTGATTAATATGTATACATTTAGTTATGTTAATATATCTACATACACATATATATTTATATACGATTAGTATTATAATTAAAGTATCATTAGTTTGTTATATATAAATATTTATATATGTAATATTAATATTTTTATGATATATTTGTATGAAATATTAATATAATCCTAGTATATGTAACATATGTACAAGATATCTATTTGTTGAAATGATAGTTTCGATAACAATGATTTATTAATAATAATAATAATAACCTTATTAATTATGATCATACTAATAACAAGGATGATAATAATAGTTCTTGATAATAATAATATTAGTAATGTTATTAATAAGATTAATGATAACAATCATAATAATACTTAAAATGATAAGATTGCTACTACTAATAATATTGTTAATACTTATTACGATTATAATACTTACGATAATAATAATAATAATAATGATTATAACTTTAATAATAACAATAATAACAATAACAATTCAACAACAATATTAATGATGATAATAATGATAATAATAATAATAATTAATATTAATAAGTAATATTAATAATAATAGATAAGTAAGACTACCTCAAAAAAAGAAATGTGAAAAAAAATAGTTGCCACGAACCAGACTCGAACACCCGACCTCTCGAACACCCGATAACATTCATAACCATTTGGGCTGTGCCCATTTTCTGAATTAAAACCAATCCTATTTCCTTTTAACCCGTATTCAACCTATCTCCTATTTCATCTTCAAGATTCAGTCGACCCATGGTATCAATTATAACATCAAAACAAATCAATTGGTTTTGGCCTTTAACAAAACAGAAATAATTTGGTGGTGTGTTTGAAATTAATTGAAACGAAAAAAAAAAATTTAATATCTATCTATCCACTGGACTGCTCGTCGCTGCAGAAAAAAAATCGATTTTTGTAAATGGTTACTTTATAGGTAAAGTTTATAACACGAAAAAGATTCACAAACCTCATTAGAAACTTCCTGAATCATTAATTTGAATTGAAACATCATTATGGTTACAAATTTTAGTTTAAACAAAAAGTTTGACTTTTGATATCATAAGTTTGACTCAAAAATTGAGATTTGATATCGAAAATTTGCACTTGAAATTTTGCAGTAAAATTTCATATGGGATTTCTAATAGTTCTGCATTAATGTTTTCTGAAATTTCATTCCAATTTGGATTGTTTGAAAAAGGAAGCAAGAACAGAGTTAGGAGCTCTTATTCAGGGTTTATTTTGTTTTTAATTTTACGAATTGCATTATGGATATATGTAACATGATTGAGTACGTATTGTAACAGTTATATTTGATCAATTGAAGTCGACATGAAAAAAGAATCAGACAATAAGGACACTGAATTTTTCAATCAAGTAATTAAATAAGAAAAAGAAATAAAAAGGCATAATAATTCATAACAGATTTTGGATTGTTGTTTGTAGTAGGTCATGATTTGTACTGGGAGTAAATCAACAACAAAATTAAAAGAGATTTGATGCTGAATTCGATTCTGTGATGATATAATTCTGTATTTTATTTAATTAGTATTTATAACAATAATAAATTTATAACAGATTTATTGAAAATTTTTATGTATATAATCGAAAGTTTTATGTTTATATGTATATAGCTATTCGTATATATATATATATATATATATATATATATATATATATATATATATATATATATATATATATATATATATATATATATATATATATATATATATATATATATATATATATATATATATATATTAGTATTTTGTACAGTTATATGTATTTGATTATAGCTTGCTTATTTACATAACTTAATAATAATATTAATACTAATAATAAATGCATAAATAATAATAATAATAAGATTTATAATATTGGTAATTATATTAATAATTCGAAAAGTAATTGTATATTAATAACAACTAATAATGATATTAATAAGAATTAATAATTTTAATAAGTTTAATAATAATAATAATAATAATAATAATAAAAATGATAACAATAATATATATATATATATATATATATATATATATATATATATATATATATATATATATATATAATGTTATTGATAATACCACTTAATATAATACAATTATTAATTTTAATATTATGATTTGTGATTAACAATAATAATGAAGTAATGATAATAATATTAACATTTATATTTTACTTGTAACTACATATAAACTTTTCATTATATAATATAGTAACTGTAGGGACCCGTCCTAATCCATCAGGACGAAGTCCATATCGATTATAAACGATTCACAACAGTTGATTACATCGCGAGGTATTTGACCTCTATATGATACATTTTACAAACATTGTATTCGTTTTTGAAAAGACAATCTTTCATTACAACGAAAGTTGACGGCATGCATATCATTTTATAATATATCTAACTATAATTGATTTAATAATAATCTTGATGATCTCAATGACTCGAATGCAACGTCTTTTGAAATATGTCATAAATAACTCCAAGTAATATATTTAAAATGAGCAATTACACAGCGGAAGATTTCTTTCGTACCTGAGAATAAACATGCTTTAAAGTGTCAACCAAAAGGTTGGTGAGTTCATTAGTTTAACATAAATAATCATTTCATAATTTTAATAGACCACAAGATTTCATATTTCCATTTCTCATAAACATACGTCCCATGCATAGAGACAAAAATATCATTCATATGGATTGAACACCTGGTAACCGACATTTACAATATGCATATAAGAATATCCCCATCATTCCAGGATCCTCCTTCGGACATGATATAAATTTTGAAGTACTAAAGCATCCGGAACTTTGGATGGGGCTTGTTGGGCCCGATAGATCTATCTTTAGAGTTCGCATCAATTAGGGTGTCTGTTCCCTAATTCTTAGATTACCAGACTTAATAACAAGGGGCATATTCGATTTCGATCATTCAACCATATAATGTAGTTTCGATTACTTGTGTCTATTTCGTAAAACATTTATAAAAATAGCGCATGTATTCTCAGTCCCAAAAATATATATTGCGAAAGCATTTAAAAAGGGAATAATGAAACTCACCATACTGTATTTTGTAGTAAAAATACATATGACCATATTGAACAATGCAGGGTTGGCCTTGGATTCACGAACCTATATCAATTATATATATTAATACATATAATCGTATTCGAACAAATACTTATATTATTATTAGTGACAATTTTTATCTTATTAACTTATATATTTTATTATATATTTATCTTGTATATTTTAGATAAATAGAAGTATTAATATATTTAAATTATGGGTGTTAAATGTATTTTTATATAATTACTCTTTGGTTTCCAAAATATTAATTATAATAGCACTGGAATAATTACAATGATACTAATAATAATTTTCATACTACTACTAATAATAATGATAGTATTAATAATAGTTTTTATAAAATTATAGATTTAAAGTAATGATACTTTTAGTAGTAATTATATTAATTTTTAACAATAACAGTACTTGTTAATGTTATTCATATTAACGAAAACGATAATAATAATAATAATAATACTTATGTCACTACTAATAATAGTGAATATTATAAGATAATACTAATACTTAATAATATTACAAATACTAATAATGGTAATCAGTAACATTAATAATTTATATTTATAATAATAATAATACCAATAATAATAATAATAATAATAATAATAATAATAATAATAATAATAATAATAATAATAATAATAATAATAATAATAATAATAATAATAATAATAATAATAATAATAATAATAATAATAATAATAATAATAAGGATAAAAGACTACTACCTCACAAGAATAGGTTCCAAAAAGAATACAATCGCCTTGCTCGGACTCGAACCCGAGACTTCTCGGTTACACACAACACCTCGTAACCATCCTTCCATTACCATGAATCTATTTTATTTTCCCCCACATATATTTTATAAACCGTAATAAATTTGGTTTTCCTTTTCCTAATACTAATCACCATCATAGTTCTACTTTGGCCCAACAGATCTTAACAGCATTCAGCCCAATAAAGCATAGGATAAGGATTCGACCCAGTACATTTACGGCCCATCTGTTAAATGAAAAAAAAAATAATAAACTGTTGCAAGCTAGAATCGAACTCAGGACCTCCTGTTTAAACTACCACCCTCTAAACCATTTAGTCTAATATGTCTTTCTAATATATATATATATATATATATATATATATATATATATATATATATATATATATATATATATATATATATATATATCAGTTTTCTTATTTCATTCTCCATCTCAGTAATTCGAGCAGGAAGTTTAAAAGCAAATAAAAAATAACGATTTTCGTTGTGGTTTTTAATAAACACATGTAAGGAATCTTAAAATTAGGAAGGGTGTTATTAATTAACAACAAAACAAAAAAACAAAAAAAAAATAGAACCGTCGCTGCTGCAGTAGGTTTAAAGAAAAAAAAAATCGAACTTTGATTTATAAGATGTTTTAGAAAATTGCTATAACACGAAAAGGATTCTAAATCGTTCGTGTAAACTTTCAGAATCATTAATTCGAATTGAATTTCAACGGATGGCTCAAATTTAATCGATGAACCATGTTTGACTTTTTATTGCAAAATCTTTGACTCTCAAATTCGTAATCGATACAATGAATTGAGAATTGAAACTTTGCAAATAGTTTCAGTAAAAGATTCTTAACATAATTGCATTATTACTTTTTGAAGATTTATTCAGGTATGATCAATGGCTTTTTCACTTATCAAGAACATAGACTAGAAATCAAAACTTGAAATTTAGTTCGTTTTAAATAAAATTTATAGCATGAAATATATTCTAAATCATTCCTAAAAGCTTTTTGAATCCTCAATTGGTCCAGAAACAACAAACGAAATTCGAATTTTAAAATGAGCAAATCAGTTGACTTTTTGTAAATAACCTTTGACTTCGAATTTCAGAATAATTAGAATAAATTGCAAAATGGAAACTTACAAATAGTTTATATATATGATTCCTAATGCTTCTGCATCATTAGTTTGTGAGGATTACCTTGAATTCGCGTTATGTCAATCTGAGTTCATTAACAGAGGTATGGTTCTTTTTATGTAAACTTTTCTGTTTTAATCTTCATGAATCGAATTCTGTAATATTTATGAGAGAAATGTAATAATGGAAGTGAATTAGTCACGGGTAGTTTTGTAGGATATCATTGATCGACAAGGAAATCGAATCAGATAGAGAAAACAAACACAGATAAAGGACAGATAATGATATAAGCAATTAACTAATACACGTAATAGATATATTATATTATATCTGTATTTTATATTTTATTTATTTGCCTTATATATATAAATCTTAATATTTAATAAATATGTTAATAATATTATTATTTTTAATATTATAAATACTGATCATGCAATAATATTAATAACATAAAGATAACAATAGTGCATCATTAATAATAATAATAACAGAAAGAAAGTAATAATAATAAGTCACCATAATAATAATTTTAATGAAATTTATAATAATTATAATAGTAATATTAATTATATTGATATTAATAATTATAACAATAATATTAATATCCATACAATAGATTAAATGCATCAAATTTATAATATTAATAATACTGATATTAATACTGATGTCAATATTTGTAGTTTAATGAAAATATTAATCTAATAACTATATCGTAACTTGTAATTACATATATTAATATTACAATTTATTAGTTATGTATTTTTATATAATATATAGTAACATACATTTAATATTTATTATATATGTATATATATATATATATATATATATATATATATATATATATATATATATATATATATATATATATCTAGATACTTCAACTACTACATGTTTAATTATGTTTTAAATATATTGTAAATAGATATATTAATTACATGTATTGAACAAATAACCTAGAGTATACATTAAATACGTTGTTAACGTTGACAAGATTATATTCGAAATCAATATATTCTATATATTAAAAAAATTTAGTTGTTTTAAGTTATCTTTTAAAAAAAAAAATAGTTCATTAAAATATCTAATTTATTATATGTAGTTATTTACATAAATAATCATTTATATATATACATTTGTGTTTTAATTCAAAGGTTCGTGAATCGTCGGTAATAGTCATAGTCAAATGAATATATGAAACAGTTCAAAATATTTGTGACTCAACATTACAGAATTTGCTTATCGTATCGAAATCATATAAAGATTAAGTTTAAATTTAGTCAGAAATTCTCGGGTCATCACAGTACCTACCCGTTAAAGAAATTTCGTCCCGAAATTTGAGTGAGATGGTCATGGTTAACAATAAAAATGTTCTCATGACGAATATGAGTTGATAAATAGAGTTTTATCACTATTGAATACTATAGATAAAACAATTTGATTACTCGAAGCGTACAAATGAAGCTATCACTAGATAGTGAGATGAGATAAATAAGTTTCATCATAACTTTTCACTAGTCTTGGATGAATTTAGAAAATAAGGTGCGTCCTAGCTTTTGACGTGGTTAAAGTTGAATTCCGGAATTCAAGGGATTTAAAAGAAAATCTTGGAGATCTATAAGATCTGATTCTTTGACGAATAATGAAAGGACCCGTTCATATACATTATAAACGATTCACAATAGTTGATTACATCGCGAGGTATTTGACCTCTATATGATACATTTTACAAACATTGCATTCGTTTTTAAAAGACAAACTTTCTTTACAACGAAAGTTGACGGCATGCACACCATTTCATAATACATCCAACTATAATTGGCTTAATAATAATCTTGATGAACTCAATGACTCGAATGCAATGTCTTTCAAAATATGCCATGAATGACTCCAAGTAATATCCTTAAAATGAGCTAATGCACAGCGGAAGATTTCTTTAATACCTGAGAATAAACATGCTTTAAAGTGTCAACCAAAAGGTTGGTGAGTTCATAGGTTTATCATAACAATCATTTCAATATATTAATAGACCACAAGATTTCCGTTTATAAATATATGTACACTCGCAAGTGTATAAAAGTATTCTATAAGTTGTAGGCACCCGGTAACAAGCCTTAACGTTCATGTTTTACCCTCTGAAGTACACCAGATCAGGTGTGTTTAAAATAACCTCGAAGTACTAAAGCATCCCATAGTCAGGATGGGGTTTGTCAGGCCCAATAGATCTATCTTTAGGATTCGCGCCTACCGTACATAGACAAGTAGTTTAATATTACCAAGCTAAGGGTATATTTCTGGTTTAAACCCACGTAGAATTAGTTTTAGTACTTGTGCCTATTTCGTAAAACATTTATAAAAACAGCGCATGTATTCTCAGTCCCAAAAATATATATAAAAGGGAGAAAATGAAACTCACCATACTGTATTTCGTAGTAAAAATACATATAACGTCATTTAAAAAGTGCAAGGTTGGCCTCGGATTCACGAACGTATCAATATTGAGATTCAATATTGCAGGAAAGTACGTAGACGCAACGGAGATGATAAACACTAGATTGACCTCACGAGCATACCTATGAACCATACCCATCACCTCCATAGCTATAACCTATAATTTCCTTAGCTTCGACTCATTCAAAAAAACTATTTTCAAATCACTCGGACAGCACTCCGTCGTAATATTTTATGTATACTAATAATATCTTGAAATAATATAGAGCAAATATATATATATATATATATATATATATATATATATATATATATATATATATATATATATATATATATATATATAAATCGATTGAGAGAGTTTAGAGAAATATATATTTTCAAGTTTCTATGAAATAATGAAACCTATTGAATTCTATTTATAATAGATTTTTGAATTATTAAAGTGAATTAATAAAGTATGAATTATTAAAGTGAATTATTAAAGTATGAATTATTAAAGTGAATTATTAAAGTATGAATTATTAAAATGAATTATTAAAGTATGAATTATTAAAGTGAATTATTAAAGTATGAATTATTAAAGTGAATTATTAAAGTATGAATTATTAAAGTGAATTATTAAAGTTAAAGTAAAGTAAAAGTAAAGTAAAGGTAAAGTTAAAGTATAGTAAAAGTATAAAAACTATGTATGTATAATACGCGTATAAATATATATAATATTAATTTAAATCGTTATATATATTTAATGAAATAAAATATAAATATCGTTATATTTATTATACTGGTTAAGTAATGAGTTGTCAAAAGTGATTCTAGATATTTATAAAAGTTATATACGTTTTAATAATGAAGTTCTTTTTAAACTGAAAACGTCTTTGTACGTTTGAAAATAGATTAATAGAATATTATGGAAACTAATTCTCCACTAACTTTTGTCTAACTTTCATAAATGACACTTTTTATTTTTATTTATAAATAGCTTTACAAATTATTCTGAATATCGTTAAGAGGAATAGATTTTCTCAAATCATAGTGAACCTTTCAACAGAGACTTGTAATCATAATTCAATGTTTCTGATAATTCAATCATTTAATATATATATTTTTTTAATTTTTTCGAAAATCATATTAAAAAAAATACGTTCGTGTAAAGTATTATACGTTTAATACTTTATTAATATTCTCAAGTTATAATATATATATACATATACATATCTATTTATATATAACGGTTCATGAATCGTCAGAATTTGGTCGAGGTTATAATGAATGTATGAACACAGTTTAAAATTCTTGAGATTTAACTTAACAAACTTTGCTTATCGTGTCGGAATAATATAAAGATTAAAGTTTAAATTTGGTCGGAAATTTTCGGGTCGTCACAGTACCTACCCGTTAAAGAAATTTCGTCCCTGAAATTTGATAGAGGTCGTCATGACTAACAATGAGAATGTTATTATAACGATTATTGAGTTTTATCATGTTCAAGAAGCATGGATAAAATAATTCGATTACTCGAAGCGTGTGAGTGAAGTTATCGTAAATGAATGAAATAAGATAATAGTGATTCGTCGTATCTTTTGACGTCATCACGATTGATCTCCGAAAAGAAAATCTTTGTAATCTATATTGGATTTGATTATTCGGCGATTAAGTAAATTATGATCCTCTTCGAATTAATGCGATAATCCATTTTGATTTCTCTGTCGTATATTTCACTATAAATCCACCTCCTTTGTTTTCTTACAACTCACACCTTCTCAACTCATATTTTAAAGTATTTATCAATATGCTTCATCCAGTGCTGATTCTTGATATACTCCTCACTTTCATATATGTCGCTCTTCTTTTTCATCTGCTTCCGGAAGAATCTATTTACTTCTACTATACTCTTGGTTTTATAGTGTTTTTAGTTCTCCCGTGTCTTTATATTGCTATATGCATTGATATATACGGTTTGTGATTTCTGGGTTGTTGTTTGGTTTTATATCTTCCCTTATATTTCAAAGTCCTTGCTTCTTCTATAATCATTATCATCCACAGTTAATGCTCTCTTCTATTTGCTATGATTTATACTCCCATTTTTAGTTCGGAGCTTTGTCCTTTCGTTTCTTCTTCTTGCGATTAAGCACCGCTTGTAATGGTCCAGAATTCGCAGATATAAATTTCGGAATGAACATTGTTAATGTTCTAGGAAGGAAATTGCAATGGCACGATCTTGACTTGTCAAATTACCAGAATACCTCAGAAAAGGCCGAATCATCAAGAAATATTTTCTTGATATTTAGAGATCAAAGAGAATACAAAAGTCGTGTAACATAGCACATGATGACGTTATGATCTGTGAATCATCATGTTCCATTTAGAAACTTAGCATGAATTACTGTAATATAATCATGTTGATCAAGTGTCATTATATTATACTAACTCATGCTTCAACTCCCAATACTTCTTCAAGAATATTCCTATTTTAAACTCGAATGTTTCAGAATTTAGAAACTAAAATAGTTTCTTTTATGATATAATACAGATAGCGCGAAGAGGTAAATAATTTCAGATAAGAATAATTATAAAAATATCTTCAGAAGTATGGATGATATTTATAATGAAAGATACGATAATATCTTTGAATGTCTAATATCAGAGGATGATGAAGGATATTGTCCGCAGGGGTTTAGAGTCAGGAGCAAGGTATTCGTTAATGATTTCAGCAAGTACTGAATCATTTGGATTCTTTGAAGGCAGGTTCAGCCTTTGTGATTTGTCCACAGCCTCCTTCATACTTTGCTCAATCCGTTTTCCAGTTTCAAAACTTCTCTTTTTCTGAGCTTTGCCAATATACTATCCTTTATCATCCAACTTTTTACTGTTAAGGTCGTTTACAGTTTTTGCTGCTTCATCAGCATTTTTCAAAATTTCGAGAACTGGTTCGCAATTTAGGGTGTTTTTCAGAAATTTCTCATTCAAAGAATGTAAGTCTTGGAGGTAGACGTTGTGTGTATATGTAATTGTTGATGTAGACATGCTGCGAGGTTTCAAAATACTGATTGCTGATTCTCAATAATTGGTATGACAATTCTTGTTATAAGGTACGAATGAGTATATGATAGGGTTTCGATAATTATAATGATTTTTTTTTTGGAAAGTCAAAGATCAGTGAAGTTGTTGGTAAGTTTATTGCTAATGTGGTGAATATAAACGATTCCCCGGTATCGTTGGCGAAAGGGCAACGTATCTATCGAGGTTATAATAAGACTGTTTTGATTGAGAAGTCGAAGTTGACTTGCTGGAGCTGTGACAAAACTGTCTATTTTGAAACGGAATTGAAAAGTTATTTTAGCTAGTAAATGCCAAAGGGTCTAACATGGATACGTGTCAAACTATGACTTGGGTTTTGAGAGTTTTTCAGGTGTATAACTGTGGGTAACATGTGGTTGGATCATCATCTCGATTGTTCCTCAGTTGAAGTGTCTTCAGGAATTTCGAAGGGTTTGAGCACATATTGTAATCGTTAATACATATGATGTTCTAACACAGTTTTGAAGTCAAAGTATAGCTTTGAAAGATATAGGAATCTAAGAGTGATGATACTGGTTATATTTCGAATTGAATTATGCGATTTTAAAATCAGAATATGTAATTGAATTTGAATGAGTATGATTGTTTTGATTTATATGAAAGAATGGATATTGTTGTGAAAGTAGGGAGTATAGTTGATGATTGCTGAATCAGTTTCGAAAAATGTAATATATTAATTGTGAATTTATATATCTCTCGGGTATTACCTACCCGTTAAAAAAATTCACAATTAATATTTTGTACAAAAAGAAGTTTATTACAGTCTTTATGAAAATATATGTGTATATTTTCTTTAGATGTAATATAGATTTAATGAGTTAATATTAAATTAAACTCATTTGTTTTATGGTTGGAACTACAATTGAGTAATCCCTAAAACTTTATAAATTGCAAAAGTATTTCTTCAATAATATTGAAATTATGAATCATTACTTTGTTATTTGTTGGTTTTCGTGAAATTCTGGTGAACTTCGCAAGATACGAATGATGTTATTTGAAAAGTTTCGAGTACATCGATGATGAAAGTGTAAAATCAAACATATATTCGAATAATACACTTGATTTATTATGAATTGGAATTTTATTGAATTGAGACAGAGATTGTAATTAACGATGGTTAAGTTGCGGACGAAGGACGTACATCATTGCATATTTGTAATATGAATTAACTGAGTAGTTAAGATTCACACATAATAGCTTAGTACGGGAAGATTTATTATGGTTTAAAAATTTATACATATAAAATATACATATAAATCTTTCGATTGAAAATGAGTTAATACTTCATAACTCGTTGATACAATATATTTATTGTTGATTCGTAATGATGTCTACAATGATTCTTGAACTGACAGAGTTTGTGATGTTACAGGTGCTGTTGATTCAGACGATACTGACGGCACTGATTGTGTTGATGATGCTACGGTCCTGTTGATGCTGTTGGTAAAATAATTCTAGCTTGTAAATCGTACACCATTTTCGATCAAAGTTTCTACTCTACCATCTCCGTTCACTCATCCGATTTACGGTCAGAATTAAATAATCTCTAAGATTTTGGAGATTACATAACTGCCGCAAAGATATCTCTTCAATGAAGTTTATGAATTAATACTTCATCGTTTGTTGTTGTTGATATTCCTGGATATTTACAGGGCATATGACGTTGATGTTTGAGATACAGATTGTGATGTTGCGGTATGGGATGTGGATGTTGTTGTTGGTGGTGGTGATGGTACTGTTGGTGTTGCTGATGGTGGTACTGTTTATGCTGCTGGTGCTGCTGCTGGTGTTTGTAACCTTTGCACCATATTCTCTAAAGCCACTACCCGAGCGTGAAGCTCGTTGACTTCTTCTATTACACCGGGGTGATTGTCGGTTCAGACGAGCGGATAAATAAAATCTAGAATTTGGTGTAGTATGTAAGCGTGACGAGATACTCTAGAAATAAGAGAGAAAATGGTGTTTCGGATAGTTTCGTCGGTAAGTGCTTCAGGTTCTTCTCCAAGAGGTCAATGTGGTAGATGGAAGGGATCACCTTCTTCTTGTCTCCAATGATTAAGGAGGCTACGAACCCATCCCCAATTCATCCAGAATAGATGATTACTAATTGGTTGATCCATTCCGGTCACACTGCTTTCGGAACTTGAGTGGGATTCCATTTCAAAATCCGAGGGACTTGAACTAATGACGAATTCCATTTCGTACGATTGAATAAAGAATTTTTCGATATGAAATGATTTTTCAGCTATCGGTTGGTATTCTAATTATATAGAGCAAAAGGTTTCGTAGATTACGGAGGAATTTACGGAATATGTCAGGCAAAGTTTACAGTAACAGATACGCTAAGATATTAATTAGCAGATACGCTAAGATATGAATTTTGTCTATACACTATTCATGCAATCAATGCAATAAGATGTGTCTAGACTAAGAATGATAAGCAGGTAATTTCCGACAAAAATGATGAGCAAAACTTTTGACATGCAGACACGGTCGAAGTCCAGACTCACTAATGCATCTTAACGACTATCAGTTAGACACACTAATGCTGACCTGGTTCGCTAAGACCACCGCTCTGATACCAACTGAAAGGACCCGTTCATATACATTATAAACGATTCACAATAGTTTATTACATCGTGAGGTATTTGACCTCTATATGATACATTTTACAAACATTGCATTCGTTTTTAAAAGACAAAATTTCTTTACAACGAAAGTTGACGGCATGCACACCATTTCATAATACATCCAACTATAATTGGCTTAATAATAATCTTGATGAACTCAATGACTCGAATGCAACGTCTTTCAAAATATGCCATGAATGACTCCAAGTAATATCCTTAAAATGAGCTAATGCACAGCGGAAGATTTCTTTAATACCTGAGAATAAACATGCTTTAAAGTGTCAACCAAAAGGTTGGTGAGTTCATAGGTTTATCATAACAATCATTTCAATATATTAATAGACCACAAGATTTCCGTTTATAAATATATGTACACTCGCAAGTGTATAAAAGTATTCTATAAGTTGTAGGCACCCGGTAACAAGCCTTAACGTTCATGTTTTACCCTCTGAAGTATACCAGATCAAGTGTGTTTAAAATAACCTCGAAGTACTAAAGCATCCCATAGTCAGGATGGAGTTTGTCAGGCCCAATAGATCTATCTTTAGGATTCGCGCCTACCGTACATAGACAAGTAGTTTAATGTTACCAAGCTAAGGGTATATTTCTGGTTTAAACCCACGTAGAATTAGTTTTAGTACTTGTGCCTATTTCGTAAAACATTTATAAAAACAGCACATGTATTCTCAGTCCCAAAAATATATATAAAAGGGAGCAAATGAAACTCACCATACTGTATTTCGTAGTAAAAATACATATAACGTTATTTAACAAGTGCAAGGTTGGCCTCGGATTCATGAACGTATCAATATTGAGATTCAATATTGCAGGAAAGTACGTAGACACAACGGAGATGATAAACACTAGATTGACCTCACGAGCATACCTATGAACCATACCCATCACCTCCATAGCTATAACCCATAATTTCCTTAGCTTCGACTCATTCAAAAAAACTATTTTCAAATCACTCGGACAGCACTCCGTCGTAATATTTTATGTATACTAATAATATCTTGAAATAATACAGAGCAAATATATATATATATATAAATCGATTGAGAAAGTTTAGAGAAATATATATTTTCAAGTTTCTATGAAATAATGAAACCTATTGAATTCTATTTATAATAGATTTTTGAATTATTAAAGTGAATTATTAAAGTATGAATTATTAAAGTGAATTATTAAAGTATGAATTATTAAAGTGAATTATTAAAGTATGAATTATTAAAGTGAATTATTAAAGTATGAATTATTAAAGTGAATTATTAAAGTATGAATTATTAAAGTGAATTATTAAAGTTAAAGTAAAGTAAAGGTAAAGTTAAAGTATAGTAAAAGTATAAAAACTATGTATGTATAATACGCGTATAAATATATATAATATTAATTTAAATCGTTATATATATTTAATGAAATAAAATATAAATATCGTTATATTTATTATACTGGTTAAGTAATGAGTTGTCAAAAGTGATTCTAGATATTTATAAAAGTTATATACGTTTTAATAATAAAGTTCTTTTTAAACTGAAAACGTCTTTGTACGTTTGAAAATAGATTAATAGAATATTATGGAAACTAATTCTCCACTAACTTTTGTCTAACTTTCATAAATGACACTTTTTGTTTTTATTTATAAATAGCTTTACAAATTATTCTGAATATCGTTAAGAGGAATAGATTTTCTCAAATCATAGTGAACCTTTCAACAGAGACTTGTAATCATAATTCAATGTTTCTGATAATTCAATCATTTAATATATATATATTTTTTTAATTTTGTCGAAAATCATATTGAAACAAATACGTTCGTGTAAAGTATTATACGTTTAATACTTTATTAATATTCTCAAGTTAGAATATATATATACATATACATATCTATTTATATATAAGGGTTCGTGAATCATCGGAATTTGGTCGAGGTTATAATGAATGTATGAACACAGTTTAAAATTCTTGAGATTTAACTTAACAAACTTTGCTTATCGTGTCGGAATAATATAAAGATTAAAGTTTAAATTTGGTCAGAAATTTTCGGGCCGTCACAAATAAGAAAATTAAGATCTCTCTAATTAAATACGGTGATCTGCTTCGATTATTATGTCTGATATTTCCATTATAAATTAAACTCCTCCGTTCCATTATTCTCACCATTCCTATACTTTCTTTCTTAGTTCATACATCCAAAAGATTTTGAAAATGCTTAATCCAGTTCTAATCCTTGATATTTTTCTAATTATTATTTCTGTCATCCTTCTTTTCAATCTTCCACCAGAAGAATCTGTTTACTTCTACTATTACCATGGGGTGATACTATTCTTAATTATACCGTGTCTTTATATTGCTATTCGTATTAATATCCACGGTTTGTAATTTATGTGTGGTTATCAGGCTTTATATTCTCCTTTATATTTCAACGTCCCTGCTTCTGTCTGCAATAATCATTGCCATCCACAGTTAATGCTCTCTCTCCCATTTGCTGCGATTCATACCCCCCATTTCTATTTCGGAGATTCATTCTTTTGTTTTTTCTTCCTGACTTTAAATCAAGCGAATAATGGTCCAGAATTCGTAGATATAGGGTTTCGAATGATTATAATGTTCTAAGAAGGAAAGAATGTGATAGCAAAATTTTTGATTTTCAAATTTATCAAAATCACTGAGGATAGAACTATCAAGAATATATTTTCTTGATATGTTCAAAAATTAATCAGAATGAAAGAGTTATGTAACATGACACATGATGACGTTATAATCTGTGAATCATCATGTTCCATTTAGAGACTCAGCATAACTTACTATAATATAATCACGTTGATCAAGTGTCATTATATTATACTAACTTATGCATCAGTTCCCAATATTACTTCAGTAACATTCATATTTTAAGCTCGAAGTTTACAGAATATAGAAATTAACAGTTTCTATATGATATAATACTGATAGCACGAAGAGATTAATGATTTCAGATAAGAATAGTTATAAAAATATTTCCAGAAATATGGAGGATATTTATAATGAAAGATACGATAATATCTTGGAATATCTAAGATCAGAGGATGATAGAAACTATTATCTGCAAGAGTTTAGAGTAAGGAGAAAGATATTCACTAAAGACTTTAGCAGACATTGAATCATTTG
Source organism: Rutidosis leptorrhynchoides (assembly GCF_046630445.1). NCBI lineage: Eukaryota > Viridiplantae > Streptophyta > Magnoliopsida > Asterales > Asteraceae > Rutidosis > Rutidosis leptorrhynchoides. Next base: position 217,756,587 of record NC_092341.1, on the reverse strand, counting down.
GATTCTTTGAAGTCAAACTTATTCTTTGTGATTTGTCTACGGCTTTCTTCATAGTTTCGCATAATCTGCTTTTCGGTACTAAATTTTCTATTGAATGTTCCCAATATAATGATACACAGGAAGCACGAAGAGGTATATAATTTCGAACGAGAATATTTATGAAAATATCCTCAGAAATATCGAAGATATTGATGATGATATTTTGGGAATTTCTAAGTTCGATGGTTGATGGAGAAAGATTTTTCCGCAAGATTTTAACATGACTTCGGAGCAAGATATTCTCTAAAGATTTCAACGGATCCAGAATTATCTGGATTCTTTGAATATAGGGTATGGTCCTTGTATTTGTCCTTGGTCTCCTTCATGGTTAACTTTATCTGTTTTCCAGTTCCAACGTTTCTGAGCTTTTCCAACATATTATTCTTTATCATCAAACTTCTGACGACTAAGGTCGTTTACGGTTGCCTACAGTTTCTACTGCTTCATTCAGCTTTTTCAACATTCAGAGAATCGATTCGTAAACTGGGTGCCTTTTTAAAATCTCAGAATTGAAGATAGTAATTCTAGGAGATAATTGTTATATGTATACATATAACTATTTATGTAGAAATGCTACGAGATTCGAAATACTGATTGCTGATTCCCAGTAATTGGTATGGCAATTATTGTTACAGGGTATAGATGAATACAAGATGGGGTTTCAATGTATATAATGATTTTTTTCCCGGAAAGTTCAAATTCATTGAAGTTGATGGTAATTTTACTGCTAATGTGGTGAAATATAAACGGTTCTCCGGTAACGATGCCGAAAAGCAAACTTATATAACGAGGTTATAATAAGGCTAATCCGAGTGAAAAGTCGAAGTTGACTTGCTGGAGTTGTGACGAAATTTACTACCTTGAAAAGGGATTGTAAAGTTATTTTGGGTAATAATAATGCTAAAGGATCTAACACAGATACATGTTAAATGTTTACTCAGGTTCCGAGTGTTTTCAGGTGCATAGCTATATGCATCACTCTTCCCTTCCGTAAATGATGTGCGGTTGGTTCATCCTCTCGATTGAGATGTTTTCAAGAATCATGAAAAGTTTGAACGTAGATTAGAATCGTCAAAATACAAATGAGGTTTAAGATGAAATCAAGTGGCAAACTTGAGGAATTGTTTAGTTTCATATGTTATAATCAATATTTTAATTCATTTTAATTGTCTAATAATGGTTGTCCACAGTTGATAGTCCACAGTTAGCAGTTCAATAATTATATAATATTCGATTTAATTAATATGTATCATGACCCGTGTACCTGTCTCAGACTCGATCACAACTCAAAGTATATATATTATTGTAGAATCAACCTCAACTCTGTATATAGAGAACTCGATCATTACTGCATATAGAGTGTCTATGGTGATTCCAAATAATATATATAGATGCGTCGATATGATATGTCAAAACCTTGTATACGTGTCCCGATATTTAAAGTGCGTAAAATAAATAACAGAAATTAAATGACAATAAATTAAATGAGTAAAGTAAATAACATAAATTAAATGACGATAAATAAAATTGCGATAATGTAAATTGCGATATTTAAATTGCGATAATATAAAATGTAATCAGTTAGCTAGGAACAATTAGCTAGGAACAGTTAGCGTGGATTCTTAACAAAATTTCTCATAGTTAATTTGTTTGTTTCTTACAAATTTTATTTTGTCAAATGTTTTCTTCATTATACCACTTGTTGGATTTTGAGAAGTCAAAACCCAAATATAAAATTGAATGAAAATGGTTATTTTGTGGTGAATAGATTCGTATATCGGTGGATGTAAGTAGGATAGTAAATGACTGTTGAATCAGCTTCGTCGAATGTACAGTGTAACTTATTAAAGTGAAATCTAAATATTCCTCGGGTATTACCTACCCGTTAAAATATTTTCACCATTAACAGTTTGTATGAAAGAATTTTTAATTACAATCTTTATGAAAATATACTTGTATATATATTTTCTTCAGATGCAATCATGGATTTAATGAATTAATATGATATTAAACTCATTTGATTTACCGTTAGAAGAAGAACATATAACCTCTAAAACATTAGAGATTACATAATCTCCATGTCGAACTAAGATAAATGATGTAGAACGATGATTATGCTCGTGGTACAGAATGTGATATTGAGGCATATGATAATGAAACTTGGGTTGTTGGTGGTACTGGTATTAATGTTGGTGATACTGTTGGTGCCGGTGACGTTGCTGAAGCTGGTAAGTTTTGCACCATGTTCTCTAAATTGATTACTCGAGCTCGAAGTTAGTTGACTTCTTGTATTACTCCGGGATGATTGTCAGTCGGAACGAGTGGATGAATAAAGTTTAGAATTTTGGATACAATATAATCATGACGAGTTATCCTGGAAATAAGAGAGAAAATAGTATTTCGGACAGGTTCGCCGGTAAGCGCTTCAGGTTCATTGCTGAGAGGTGAATTTGGTTGATGGAAAGGTTCACCTTTTTCTTGTCTCCATTGATTAAGTCGACTACGAACCCATCAGATGAATTGGGGATGGCTGATTGATTGATTCATTCTGGTGACACCGCTTTTGGAGCTTAGGTGAATATCTATGTCAGAATAACTGTCGGAATAACTATCGGAATAGCTATCGAAATCTGAGGGACTTGAATTGGTTGAGGGATTCATCTCGTACGATCAGATGAAGGATTTTCGATAAGAATAGATTATAGGATGTATATTAGTACTCTGCAATACATAATTTACATATGCATATAAGTTACGGAGGAATCTACGAAAGCTGTCAGGCAAAGGTAACAATAACAGATACGCTAAGATATGAATTTATCTATACACTGTCTATGCAATAGAGGCAGTAAGACGTGTCTAGACTTTAAGGATGATAAGCAATTAATTTTCGACACTAATGATAAGCAAAACTTTTGTCATGCAGACACGGTCGAAGTCCAGACTCACTAATGCATCATAATGACTATCTGTTAGACACACTAATGCAAGATCTGGTTCGCTAAGACCACCGCTCTGATACCAACTATAGGGACCCGTCTTAATCCATCTGGACGAAGTCCATATCGATTATAAACGATTCACAACAGTTGATTACATCGCGAGGTATTTGACCTCTATATGATACATTTTACAAACATTGCATTCGTTTTTGAAAAGAAAATCTTTCATTACAACGAAAGTTGACGGCATGCATATCATTTTATAATATATATAACTATAATTGATTTAATAATAATCTTGATGATCTCAATGACTCGAATGCAACGTCTTTTGAAATATGTCATAAATGACTCCAAGTAATATCTTTAAAATGAGCAATTACACAGCGGAAGATTTCTTTAGTACATGAGAATAAACATGCTTTAAAGTGTCAACCAAAAGGTTGGTGAGTTCATTAGTTTAACATAAATAATCATTTCATAATTTTAATAGACCACAAGATTTCATATTTCCATTTCTCATAAACATACGTCCCATGCATAGAGACAAAAATATCATTCATATGGATTGAACACCTGGTAACCGACATTTACAATATGCATATAAGAATATCCCCATCATTCCGGGATCCTCCTTCGGACATGATATAAATTTTGAAGTACTAAAGCATCTGGTACTTTGGATGGGGCTTGTTGGGCCTGATAGATCTATCTTTAGAGTTCGCGTCAATTAGGGTGTCTGTTCTCTAATTCTTAGATTACCAGACTTAATAACAAGGGGCATATTCGATTTCGATCATTCAACCATATAATGTAGTTTCGATTACTTGTGTCTGTTTCGTAAAACATTTATAAAAACAGAGCATGTATTCTCAGTCCCAAAAATATATATTGCGAAAGCATTTAAAATGGGAATAATGAAACTCACCATACTGTATTTTGTAGTAAAAATACATATGACCATATTGAACAATGCAGGGTTGGCCTTGGATTCACGAACCTATATCAATTATATATATTAATACATATAATCGTATTCGAACAAATACTTATATTATTATTAGTGACAATTTTTATCTTATTAACTTATATATTTTATTATATATTTATCTTGTATATTTTAGATAACTAGAAGTATTAATATATTTAAATTATGGGTGTTAAATGTATTTTTATATAATTACTCTTTAGTTTCCAAAATATTAATTATAATAGCACTGGAATAATTACAATGATACTAATAATAATTTTCATACTACTACTAATAATAATGATAGTATTAATAATAGTTTTTATAAAATTATAGATTTAAAGTAATGATACTTTTAGTAGTAATTATATTAATTTTTAACAATAACAGTACTTGTTAATGTTATTCATATTAACGAAAACGATAATATTAATAATAATACTTATGTCACTACTAATAATAGTGAATATTATAAGATAATACTAATACTTAATAATATTACAAATACTAATAATGGTAATCAGTAACATTAATAATTTATATTTATAATAATAATAATAATAATAATAATAATAATAATAATAATAATAATAATAATAATAATAATAATAATAATAATAATAATAATAATAATAATGATAAAAGACTACTACCTCACAAGAATAGGTTCCAAAAAGAATACAATCGCCTTGCTCGGACTCGAACCCGAGACTTCTCGGTTACACACAACACCTCGTAACCATCCTTCCATTACCATGAATCTATTTTATTTTCCCCCACATATATTTTATAAACCGTAATAAATTTGGTTTTCCTTTTCCTAATACTAATCACCATCATAGTTCTACTCTGGCCCAACAGATCTTAACAGCATTCAGCCCAACAAAGCATAGGATAAGGATTCGACCCAGTAAATTTACGGCCCATCTGTTAAATGAAAAAAATAATAATAAACTGCTGCAAGCTAGAATCGAACTCAGGACCTCCTGTTTAAACAACCACCCTCTAAACCATTTAGTCTATTATGTCTTTTTGATTTATACGCGTATATATCTATATATATATATATATATATATATATATATATATATATATATATATATATATATATATATATATATATATATATATATATATATATATATATATATATATATATATATATATATATATATATATATATATTATATATCCGTTTTCTTATTTCATTCTCCATCTCAGTAATTCGAGCAGGAAGTTTAAAAGCAAATAAAAAAAAACGATTTTCGTTGTGGTTTTTAATAAACACATGTAAAGAATCTTAAAATTAGGAAGGGTGTTATTAATTAACAACAAAACAAAAAAAAACAAAAATAAAAATAAAAATAGAACCGTCGCTGCTGCAGTAGGTTTAAAGAAAAGAAAAAAATCGAACTTTGATTTATAAGATGTTTTAGAAAATTGCTATAACACGAAAAGGATTCTAAATCGTTCGTGTAAACTTTTAGAATCATTAATTCGACTTGAATTTCAACAGATGGCTCAAATTTAATCGATGAACCATGTATGACTTTTTATTGCAAAATCTTTGACTCTCAAATTCGTAATCGATACAATGAATTAAGAATTGAAACTTTGCAAATAGTTTCAGTAAAAGATTCTTAACATAATTGCATTATTACTTTTTGAAGATTTATTCAGGTATGATCAATGGCTTTTTCACTTATCAAGAACATAGACTAGAAATCAAAACTCGAAATTTAGTTCGTTTTAAATAAAATTTATAACATGAAATATATTCTAAATCATTCCTAAAAGCGTTTTGAATCCTCAATTAGTCCAGAAACAACAAACGAAATTTGAATTTTAAAATGAGCAAATCATTTGACTTTTTGTAAATAACCTTTGACTTCGAATTTCAGAATAATTAGAATAAATTGCAAACTGGAAACTTAAAAATAGTTTATATATATGATTCCTAACGCTTCTGCATCATTAGTTTGTGAGGATTACCTTGAATTCGCGTTATGTCAATCTGAGTTCATTAACAGAGGTATGGTTCTTTTTATGTAAACTTTTCTGTTTTAATCTTCATGAATCGAATTCTGTAATATTTATGAGAGAAATGTAATAATGGAAGTGAATTAGTCACGGGTAGTTTTGTAGGATATCATTGATCGACAACGAAATCGAATCAGATAGAGAAAACAAACACAGATAAAGGACAGATAATGATATAAGCAATTAACTAATACACGTAATAGATATATCATATTATATCTGTATTTTATATTTTATTTATTTGACTTATATATATAAATCTTAATATTTAATAAATATGTTAATAATATTATTATTTTTAATATTATAAATACTGATCATACAATAATATTAATAACATAAAGATAACAATAGTGCATCATTAATAATAATAACAGAAAGAAAGTAATAATAATAATAAGTCACCATAATAATAATTTTAATGAAATTTATAATAATTATAATAGTAATATTAATTATATTGATATTAATAATTATAACAATAATATTAATATCCATACAATATATTAAATGAATCAAATTTATAATATTAATAATACTGATATTAATACTGATGTCAATATTTGTAGTTTAATGAAAATATTAATCTAATAACTATATCGTAACTTGTAATTACATATATTAATATTACAATTTATTAGTTATGCATTTTTATATAATATATAGTAACATACATTAAATACGTTGTTAACGTTGACAAGATTATATTCGAAATCAATATATTCTATATATTAAAAAAATTTAATTGTTTTAAGTTATCTTTTAAAAAAAAATAGTTCATTAAAATATCTAATTTATTATATGTAGTTATTTACATAAATAATCATTTATATATATACATTTGTGTTTTAATTCAAAGGTTCGTGAATCGTCGGTAATAGTCATAGTCAAATGAATATATGAAACAGTTCGAAATATTTGTGACTCAACATTACAGACTTTGCTTATCGTATCGAAATCATATAAAGATTAAGTTTAAATTTAGTCGGAAATTCTCGGGTCATCACAGTAACACTTATTGAATATTTAATATATATATATATATATATATATATATATATATATATATATATATATATATATATATATATATATATACTGATTATACATAGATTTCATATGTCCTTACATATAAATTCATTTTAAATCATACTTAACTATTTTGTATCTTATTTTATATATCTAGTTCAGATGTTTAAATTATATTTTATAATTTCAAATCATTACATATATTTACATTTATATATATATATATACATATATATATATATATATATATATATATATATATATATATATATATATATATATATATATATATATATATATATATATATATATATATATATATATACATATCGATTTACACACAATTGTTCGTGAATCGCCGAGAATAGTCAAGGTCAAATGAATATATGAAACAGTTCAAAAATTTTTAAGAATCAACATTACATACTTTGCTTATCGTATCGAAATCATATCAAGATTAAGTTTAAATTTAGTCAGAAATTCCCGGGTCATCACAGTACCTACCCGTTAAAGAAATTTCGTCCTGAAATTTGAGTGAGGTGGTCATGGCTTACAATAAAATGTTTTCTTGACCAATATGAGTTGATAATTAGAGGTTTATCATCATTGAATAATAATGATAAAATAATTCGATTACCTGAAGCGCATGAGTGAAGCTATCGCAAAAGATTGAAATAGGAAAAGTAAAGATTCGTCTTAATTTTTGACAGAGTCAGGGTTGAATTTAGAAAATAAGGTTCGTCTTAACTTTTGATGTCGTCTTGGTTGAATTCAGAAAAATAAGGCGTGTCTTAACCTTTGACGTTGCCTTGGTTGAATTCCGGAATTCAAGGGATTTAAAGAAAATCTTCAAAATCTAAAAGATTTGAGTCTTCGACGAATAAGGAAAATTAAGATCTCTATAATTAAATGCGGTTATCTGTCTCGATTGCTTTGTCTGGTATTTCCACTATAAATGAACTCCTTCCATTTCATTATTCTCACTAGTCCTATACTTTCTTCCTTAATTCATACTTCCCAAGATCAGTGAAATGCTTAATCCAGTTCTAATCCTTGATATTTTCCTGATTATCCCAGAGGAATCTGTTTACTTCTACTATGCTCTAGTGATTATTTTATTTATAATCCTCCCGTGTCTTTATATTGCCATACGTACTGATATCTACGGTTTGTAAATTATGCGTTGTTATCGAGCTTTATATATCTCCTTATATTTCAATATCCCCCTTTCTGTTTCCTATAATCATTGTCATCCACAGTTAATACTCCCTCCTATTTGCTGCAATTTATACTCCAATTCCTATTTCAGAGCTTTGTCCCTTCGTTTCTTCTTCTGGCGATTTGGCATCTCTTGTAATGGTCCAGAATTCGCAGATATAAGTTTCAGAATGAACGTTATTAATGTTCTAAATAAGAAGGAACGTAATAGCACGATTTGATTTGTCAAATTACCAGATTCACTGAGAATAGAACTATCAAGAATATACTTTCTTGATATGTTCAGAAGTTAAGCAGAATGACAGAGTTATGTAACATGGCACATGATGATGTTATGATCTGTGAATCATCACGTCCCATTGGAAACTCGGCATGACTTACTATAATATAATCACGTTGATCAAGTGTCATTATATTATACTAACTCATGCATCAATCTCCAACATTACTTCAATAACATTCATATTTTAAGCTCGAAAGTTTACAGAATATAGAAACTAACAGCTTCTATATGATGTAATACTGATAGCACGAAGAGATTAATGATTTCAGATAAGAATAGTTATAAAAAATATCTTCAGAAATATGGAGGATATTTATAATGAATGATACGATAATATCTTTGAATATTTAAGGTCAGAGGATGATGGAGACTATTGTCCGCAAGGGTTTAGGGTAAGGAGCAAGATATTCACTAAAGACTTCAGCAGTCATTGAATCATTTAGATTCTTTGAAGTCAAACTTATTCTTTGTGATTTGTCCACGGCTTTCTTAATAGTTTCGCATAATCTGCTTTTCGATATTAAATTTTCTATTGAATGTTTCCGATATAATGATACACAGGAAGCATGAAGAGGTATATAATTTCGGACGAGAATATTTATGACAATATCCTCAGAAATATCAAAAATATTGATGATGATATTTTGGAATTTCTAAGTTCGATGATTGATGGAGAAAGATTTTCTGCAAGATTTTAACATGACTTCGGAGTAAGATATTCTCTAAAGATTTCAACGGATCTAGATTTATCTGGGTTCTATAAATTTAGGGTATGTTACTTGTATTTCTCCTTGGTTTCCTTTATGGTTAGCTCAATCCGCTTTTCAGTCCCAACTTTTCTGAGCTTTTCCAACATACAAATCTTTATCATCAAACTTTCGATGATTATGGTCGTTTACGGTTATCTACAGTTTCTGCTGCTTCATTCAGCTTTTTCAACATTCAGAGTATTGATTTGTGACTGAGTGCTTTTCAGAATTTCAGAATGAGAGATCATAATTCTAAGAGATAAATGTCATATATATAACTGTTGATGTAGATATGCTGTGAGTTTTCAAAGTACTGATTGCTGATTCCCGGTAATTGTTATGGCAGTTCTCGTTATAAGATGCAGATGAGTATATGATAGGGTTTCAATGAATAAATATAATGATTTATCAGAGAGATTTAAGCCAAAAATCAACGAGGTTGTTGGTACGTCTGCTGGTAATATAGTAGAATATAAAAGAATTCTTCGGTATCAAAAGGGTAATTGTATATATCAGGATTATAGTAAGGCTACTTCGAATGAAAAGTCGAAGTTGACCTGCTGGAGCTGTGACAAAATTGGCTACTTTAAAAAAAGATCGCAAAGTTATTTTTGCTAATAAATGTCAAAGGATCTGACGCGGCTGCGTGTTAAACTTTTACTCAGTTGTCAAGAGTTTCTCAGGTGCATAACTATATGCATAAATCTTTCCTTCCGTAGATGAAGTGCGGTTAATTCATCCTATCGATTGAGGCATTTTCAAGAATCATGAAAGGTTTGGACGCAAAATGTAATCGTGAAGATACAAATGATGTTTAAGACGAAATCAAGTGGCAAACTTGAAGGATTGTTTAGTTTCATATGTTATAATCAATATTTTAATTCATTTTTAATTGTCCAATCTTATTAGTCCACAGTCGATAGTCCACATTTGACAGTTCAATAATTTATATATAGTTTAATATATCATATTTGAATTAATTAATACGTGTCGTGACCCGTGTACGTCTCAGATTCGATCACGACTCAAAGTATATATATTATTATAGAATCAACCTCAACCCTGTATAGAGAACTCGATCATTACTGCATATAGAGTGTCTATGGTGATTCTAAATAATATATATAGATGCGTCGATATGATATGTCAAAACCTTGTATACGTGTCCCGATATTTAAAGTGCGTAAAATAAATAACAGAAATTAAATGACAATAAATAAAATTGCGAGAATTAAATTACGATAAGATAAATTGCGATAATTAAATGTAGAAAAAGGAATTAACAGTTAGCTAGGAACAGTTAGCTAGGATTTTGTTAGCGTGGATTCTTAACAAAATTTCTCATAGTTAATTTGTTTGTTTCTAACTAATTTTATTTTGTCCAATGTTTTCTTCATTATGCCACTTGTCGAATTCTGATAGGCCAAAATTCAAATATGAAATTGAATGAAAAAGGTTATTCTGCGGTGAACAGATTCGTATGTCAGTGGATGTAAGTAGGATAGTAAATGACTGTTGAATCAGATTGAAAAAATGTACAGTGTAACTTATTAATGTGAAATCTAAATATTCCTCGGGTATTACCTACCCGTTAAAATATTTTCACCATTAACACTTTGTACAAAAGAATTTTTAATTACAATCCTAATGAAAACATATGTACATATATATTTTCTTCAGATGTAATCATGGATTTAATGAGTTAATATAATATTAAACTCATTTGGTTTTTGGTTAGAATTAGAATGAATAATCCCTAAATCTTTAGAGACTACATAATCGCCATGAAGAACGAAGATGATTGATGTAGAATGATACGTAGTATGATGATTATACTCGAGGTACAGAATGAGATATTGAGGCATGGATTGTTGATGGTATTAGTGCTCTTATTGATGGTATTGTTGGTGCCGGTGATGTTGCTGAAGCTGGTACATTTTGCACCATATTCTCCGAATTGATTATTCGAGCGCGAAGTTCGTTGACTTATTACTTCAGGATAATTGTCGATCGGAACGAGCGGATGAATAAGGTTCAGAATTGTGGATAGAATATAATCTTGTCGAGTTACCCTGGAAATGAGACTGAAAATGGTGTCTCGAACAGGTTCGCCGACAAACGCTTCAGGTTCATTGTCAAGAGGTGGATTCGGTTGGTGGAAGGGATTGCCTTCTGCGCGTTTCCATTAATTATGTCGACTACGAACCCATCAGATGAATTGATAATGACTGATTGGTTGATTCATGCCGATGACGCTGTTTTCGGAGCTTAGGTGAACATCTATGTCGAAATAGCTGTCGGAATAACTATCGGAATAGCTATCGGAATCTGAGGGACTCGAACTGGTTGCAGGATTCATCTCGTACGATCAGATGGAGGATTTTCGATAAGAAATAGATTATAGGATGTAGATTAGTACCCTGCAATACATAATTTACATTTGCATATAATACTAAAATCCCATAAGTTACGGAGGAATCTACGGAAGTTGTCAGGCAAAGTTACAGTAACAGATACGCTAAGATATAAAGTAGCAGATACGCTAAGATATGAATTTTGTCTATACACTATTCATGCAGTCAATGCAGTAAAACGTGTCTAGACTAAGAATGATAAGCAAGTGATTCCCTAAAAATGATAAGCAGGAAATTTTCGACACGAAATGATAAGCAAACTTTTGACATGCAGACACGGTCGGAGTCCAGACTCACTAATGCATCCTAACGACTTATCAGTTAAACACACTAATGCAGACCTGGTTCGCTAAGACCATCGCTCTGATACCAACTGAAAGAACCCATCCTAATCCATCCAGACGAAGTCTATATCGATTATAAACGATTCCCAACAGTTGATTACATCGCGAGGTATTTGACCTCTATATGATACATTTTACAAACGTTGCATTCGTTTTGAAAAGACAATCGTTCATTACATCTGAAGTTGACAGACATGCATACCATTTCATAATATATCCAACTATAATTGACTTAATAATGATCTTGATAAACTCAACGACTCAAATGCAACGTCTTTTGAAATATGTCATGAATGACTCCAAGTAATATCTTTAAAATGATCAAATGCACAGCGGAAGATTTCTTTCGTACCTGAGAATAAACATGCTTTCAAGTGTCAACCAAAAGGTTGGTGAGTTCATTAGTTTAGCATAAATAATCATTTCATAATTTTAATAGACCACAAGATTTCATATTTCCATTTCTCATAAACATACGTCCCATGCATAGAGACAAAAATATCATTCATATGGATTGAACACCTGGTAACTGACATTCACAATATGCGTATAAGAATATCCCCATCATTCCGGGATCCTCCTTCGGACATGATATAAATTTCGAAGTACTAAAGCATCCGGTACTTTGGATGGGGCTTGTTGGGCCCGATAGATCTATCTTTAGAGTTTGCGTCAATTAGGGTGTCTGTTCCCTAATTCTTAGATTACCAGACTTAATAAAAAGGGGCATATTCGATTTCGATAATTCAACCATATAATGTAGTTTTGATTACTTGTGTCTATTTTGTAAAACATTTATAAAAGTTGCGCATGTATTCTCAGTTCCAAAAATATATAAAAAGGGAATAATGAAACTCACCTAATGTATTTTATAGTAAAAATACATACGACTATATTCAATAATGCAGGGTTGGCCTTGGATTCACGAACCTATATTATTCATATGTATATATTAAAACATATAATCGTAGAATCACATAATTTCATTTATTAATATATAATATTTATATATTATTAGTTTTATAAGATTTTATAATAATTTCCATTTAAAAAAATTGTATGTTTATTTTATATCTTAGATAATATTATATATATATATATATATATATATATATATATATATATATATATATATATATAGAGTGATTAATATCTATACATTTAGTTATGTTAATATATCTACATACACATATATATTTATATACGATTAGTATTATAATTAAAGTATCATTAGTTTGTTATATATAAATATTTATATATGTAATATTAATATTTTTATGATATATTTGTATGAAATATTAATATAATCCTAGTATATGTAACATATGTACAAGATATCTATTTGTTGAAACGATAGTTTCGATAACAATGATTTATTAATAATAATAATAATAATAATAATAATAATAATAATAATAATAATAATAATAATAACCTTATTAATTATGATCATACTAATAACAAGGATGATAATAATAGTTCTTGATAATAATAATACTAGTAATGTTATTAATAAGATTAATGATAACAATCATAATAATACTTAAAATGATAAGATTGCTACTACTAATAATATTGTTAATACTTATTACGATTATAATATTTACGATAATAATAATAATAATGATTATAACTTTAATAATAACAATAATAACAATTACAATTCAACAACAATATTAATGATGATAATAATGATAATAATAATAATAATAATAATTAATATTAATAAGTAATATTAATAATAATAGATAAGTAAGACTACCTCAAAAAAAGAAATGTGAAAAAAATAGTGTCCACGAACCAGACTCGAACATCCGACCTCTCGAACACCCGATAACATTCATAACCATTTGGGCTGTGCCCATTTTCTGAATTAAAACCAATCCTATTTCCTTTTAACCCGTATTCAACCTATCTCCTATTTCATCTTCAAGATTCAGTCGACCCATGGTATCAATTATAACATCAAAACAAATCAATTGGTTTTGGCCTTTAACAAAATAGAAATAATTTGGTGGTGTGTTTGAAATTAATTGAAACGAAAAAAAAAATTTAATAT